>NC_045596.1:94243708-94544866 GCF_009762305.2 Zalophus californianus
ATAGGGCTTGACATACCAGGGCCAGGTGTATACTTACATATAGAGTGAGGTGAGTGAGGCACTCATCTCAAATGCATTTTAAGGGAGCAGCAAAATACACATTTATCAAGATGAATAATATTTTTTAAAAAAACAGGATGACAACATATGACCTATGGGCTATCCATCTACTTTTGTAAATACAGTTGTATTGAAACCAGTGCTTGGAGTAGGTTGAGTTGAGTGAGATAGGGTCTTGCAAGTACAGATGGATCTTGTCTTCATATAAAATTTGGATGTTTGTTTATCACATTTAAAAAATAATTATTCAATATTATTCAATTTTTGAATTTATTGAAATTCAATTATTGAATTTATTAAAATATTATTTATCTTAATTACTGGGTATTTGTCTTCTCTCACACTCACTTCTGACATCTTGCCAAGTACTGGGTACAATCTAAGGAGAATTTACATTGCTTTAATAGAATGCTTATACCGGGAATCAGGATGGCCAGCTGTTTCTGACTGACCTTAGAGGAAGGTCACACTGCACAATATTGTGCTAAAATTTTCCAGGGCTAGCATGCTATTTATCACTAGAAGAAATTGTTTTGTAGTATGATGTGTTGGAATATGCTTTCATTCTTAAGTTGATGTTTATTAGTAGGACTCAGGCAGAAAATTTGCTGGAATTTGTACAAAACCACACATAGCCAAATAATCAGCTAGAATTGCATTTTGGAGTTTTATAAAGCGTTAATTTTAAAATATGTTTGTGTAACAAGCATAAAACCAAGCTAAGTAAAGCAAATACAATTAAATCAGGAAATATCTGATTTAAGCTGCATATGTCATATTACATATATATATATATCATATAACAAAACCACACACAGATTTGCAGGGACTTCCTGACTTAGATTCATGAAGAATCATGTTTCTGAAATTCTTGGGTTGTTACTCATTTTCAAAAAGAGTGCGTGTTGGAAAATGAAGGACATTAAGTTTAAAATACAGTTTTACAATAAATGGTATATTTGCTTTAAACATAATCATCTGAGAGTTAAACATTGATTTAAAGAGCTTAACATCATGGGCTCTTCTGTTTCTGGGGTAAATAAGAGTGTATTATGCTAAGTGAAGTAAGTCAGACTCTGAAAGACAAATACCATATGATTTCACTCATGCAGAATCTAAGAAACAAAAATGAATAAACAAACACATAAAAAACAGAATCAGACCTATGAATACAGAGAAGAAATTGATGGTTGAATATAGCCAATGATATTGTAATAAGGTTGTATGATGACAGATAGTAGTTACACTTGTGGTGAGCATATCATAATGTATAGAGAAGTTGAACCACTATATTGTACACCTGAAACTAATGTAACATTGTGTGTCAACTATACCAAAAATTTTTTTAAAAATAAATAGTAATTGCTAGGTTTAAATATTATTATGCTAAAATTCATTTTCTTTTACAAAAAAAAGACTGTTGAGAAGAATATAAAGATAAGATTATTCCATTAATGTCTTATTTACTTGCAATAACATATTAGCTTTGCTTTATACCTATAACCTGCGTATTGAGCTCCTTTTTCATTCATTCACTTAATTTATTCATTAATGTTTTTTAAGAAATGATACTGGTTGATAGAGGTAATGAATAGTTAGTTATGTCAGTTCCAGGGTTTAGTCATTGGTCTGGTCTTTTTTCTACCCTTTCCTTTTTTCTCCCCTTTCCTTTTTTCTCTCCTTACCGCCACCCCCTACCTTCCCATTTCTACCATTTGGTAGGAGGAAGCCTCCAAAACCAAGAATAGAAAATAGGTCAGGGTGCCTGGGTGGCTCAGATGGTTGGGCATCTGCCTTCGGCTCAGGTCATGACCCTAGGGTCCTGGGATCGAGTCCCGTGTCGGGCTCCCTGCTCAGCGGGGAGCCTGCCTCTCTCTCTCTGTCTCTTATGAATAAATAAATAAAATCTTAAAAAAAAGAAAATAGGTCAAAAGACATTGTAGTAGCCTTGACTTTGGTGTCATCCCATTTAGTTTTCCTTTGCTATTTTTTTGTCGTTTACAGCAAGAATTAATCTCCCAATAATCACCACTGAATCTATATTGGTAAGATATATGTCACATGTGATTCAGTATTATTCTACCCACAGAACAATGGGGGGATAGAACAGTGGAAATAAATACTATTGTACCAGCCAAAATAAATCACCACTTACTGACAGGTGAGCTGGACTTCCTACCTAGTCCTATACATGTCCTGAGGATAACCATCCAGGGTTATTGACCCAGCAGTCAGGGTAGAGAGATGCACGGAACAACACAACTGCATTGCACATAGATATCTCTCTCCATATTGTTTTTTCCCCCTCTACTCCAGATTGGACCTTAAACTGAAAGGTAATTGTGGTGAAACATCATCTTGGAAGCATTCCTACCTTTTTGGCTGACTATTGTTGGCTCACTGCTTATCAAATTAGGTTTATGTGTATTACCTGCATCTTCCTCAAGATTATTTGTATTTCTAGAAGAAGGCTCTGTCCAGGCTTTCCTCATTCCTTGAAAATTGAGATGAGTACAAATGATTACTCATAATAATTTGGTAGTTTCTTGAGGACTCATGGGTCTCTACAAAGGCAATGGCCTTGGCAAGGTAAAACAGTATGAATACTTCTAGAAATGTCTCTTCTTATAAGCAGAGAATACCTGAAATCTTGGAAGGGAGAGACATAGTAACTGCCTTACATTTATAATTCAGTCTACCATGCTTTCACAAGTGCTGTCATCTTAGCTAGTGTTTTATGGTTCTAGATCTGCCATCTAGTACTGGAGCCAAATTCTAGTGTCTACTATCACAATGCTTTCTGTGCTTCTCAGCTCCCAGGACACTCATTCAAGTTATACCTCCCAATATCTACCAATAAAACTGTGAAACTCAGACAATAAATGAAGTAAGTGCAGTAGCAGAAAAAGAAGTTAACATACAAAATCAATAGTCTATGAATACACAAGAATAATGAAAAGATATAATGGAAAATAAAACCATATTACGAAAGCTACAAAGTAAAAGACAAATTACTTATGAATAAACCTAAGAAATATATAAATCCTATATGGAGAAAACTTTAAAACACTCATGAAAAACACAAAAGTAGGCTGCATCAAATGAAAAAAATCTGTGGTTCTAATTCAACATTATAAAGATGTCATGCATAATTATCTGCTTTAGATAATTTATAAATTTTGTGTGATCTCAATAAAAATCAGCCAACTTATTTTTTTCCAAGAGTTAGACAAGTTGACTCTAAAGTTCATATCGAATAATAAAGATACAATATTTGTTTGTAAAATCCTGAAGCAGAAGACCAATTACAAGTGATTAGTTTAATAGTTATTGAAATACTATAAATTTTCCATACTTAAAACTGTGCTACTGACCCATTAATAAACAGAAGACCAAAGGAAAAGAAAAGCAAAATTAGAAACAGACATCCACGTGGAAATTTAGTATATGATAAATATGGAACTCTAGGCAATGGCAAAAAGTAGTTGGGACAAATGATAGTCAGTGGGAAAAAATTAAACTTGAAACCATGCTTCACAAAGTTTAAAACGTGAACTCCAAACAAACCATAAAACTAAATGTTAAAAAATAATATAGAAGTACTGAAAGAAAACATGCAAATTACTTCATACCTGAATATAAGAAGCATCTTTGTATTATTCAAAATCAGAGGTAAAGAAAGAAAACATAGATAAATTCAACCACCTTAAAAAAAAAATCTTAATGCTCCCCCAACTCCAAATAACAACAAATTCAAAAGGCAAATGATAAATTGGGAAGAAATGCATGCAATATATGTCATAGAAAATGACCAATATTATCAACAAATAAACTTTAGAAAATTGATGCTTAAAATGCTAAATATAAACACCAGAAAAAGGGACAAAATACTCAAATAGACAATTCACAGAGATACAAAAGCCTAGAGTATGTGTAATTGAATTCCCAGAAGTAAAAGGAGGACCTAAAATATATTTGAGGGAAAAAATGTTCAAAAATACTCTGAATTTAATTAAAAAAATTATAAAATCACACATCCAAGAAGCACAATAAAGCCCAAAAAAAACCCACACCAAAGTCCATCATACAAATTTCTGAAAACTAGTGATGAGGAGAAAACATAAAATAGCTAAGGGGTGGGCTGGGAGAGGGAGTACATTACACATTGTTATAGGATGAATGTGTACCCCTCCTCTCAAATTCATACGTACCCCTCCCCTCAAATTTGTATGTCAAATTCCTAACTCCCAGTACCTAAGAATATGACTGTATTTGGAAGTAGGGTCTTTAAAGAGGTAATTAAAATTAAATGAGGTCATATTGGTGGGCCCTAATGGAAACTGATGGGTGTCTTTATAAGAAGAGGAAATTTGGACACAGAGAGACACCAGGGGCAGGCACATAGAGGAAAAACCATACAAAAATATAGCCAGAAGTTGGCCATCTGCAAGCCTGCAGAGGTCTCTGTCTTTGCAGACAGAGGAAATCAACCTGCCTACACCTTGATCTTGGACTTCTAAGTTCTAGAACTATGAGAAATAAATTATTTTTGTTTAAGCCACCCAGTCTGTGGTATTTTGTTATGGCAGCTCTAGCAAACATAATACACACATTGTAAACTGAGAAACAAAGAAAGATCCCAGAATCAGCTCTTCATATTTATAAAGTATATAAAGGCATGTCTGGAGCCAATGTTGCCATTAGTGTAGAACAGGGGCACCTGGGTGGCTCAGTCGTTAAGCGTCTGCCTTCAACTCAGGTCATGATCCCAGGGTCCTGGGATCGAGCCCCACGTCGGGCTCCCTGCTCCGCGGGGAGCCTGCCTCTCCCTCTCCCGCTCCCTCTGCTTGTGTTCCCTCTCTCGCTGTCTCTCTCTCTGTCAAATAAATAAAATCTTTAAAAAAATAGTGTAGAACATTATGAGAGCATGGAAAAAGATGGAAATAAGTCATTGCTGGACCTTTTGGTATAAAAGAGATTTTTTAATCTTGTAACTATAACTTGCCCAGCATTTTCCAAAGTGTGATCCTAAAACATTAATTCTATAGATCCCCATTCAGCTCATGTTCTTTGTGAATAACTATTTGGAAACCAGATGGGATTGATCGTGAGTGATTGGCAGGACAGGATTTGAATTTCCTACTTTGCTTAGAGTTAATACCATCAAATGGTATGAAAACATCACTTGATTTCTCTGTTATTGACTTGCTTAATGTTAATCAAGACTTTATTAAAGATTTGCAACATAATATGAATAGTTACATTTGCTTATCATCAGATTATTGACCCCAGTTGAAAATGTAACATACCCTAAGTTAGTTCTTTTGCTTGAGTATATGCATATTTTAAAAATGATACAGTGAGGGATTCTTTAGTTATTTTCCATTATCTTGCAGCTATGCTTTACTTGTTAATTGATGAAAATCCAAAATATACCTGTTAATTTTTTAAAAATTTTATTGTCTAATGCTCAGAGAAAAGGCTGCCTATTAGTGACTCAAGGAACAGTTTATATATAATGGGCCAGAGATATAGTAATTGTAGGTGGAAAAGTAAACCACATAATTACAGCGTTTGTGATTTGGACTTCTTGAATCTGCATGTAGAACCTGGATTTCAAGCCTTTTAGATTGTAGGTAATTATTCAGAATATATTGTCCTAAAAAATGAAATATGCTACATTATTGAGACTAATGACATAAAGTTGGTGCCCAACTTATGGTCTTTAGTCAAAGACCTCCAGGAACCCAACTGTAGTCCAACTTCGGTTTATTCATGTTTGCTACAGCACAGGAAACATACCAAAGGAACCATGGGGTACCTCAGTAAGAAAATAATAGGAAGAACTTTTTATAGTATTTGGGCTTGTGGTAGGTTATTTAGGGGAGGGTTCAAAGACATTGTCAGGAAGAACGAGTGATTCTATGATTCTATATCTTCTTTTATTATTTAAATTCAATTAGCCAACATATAGTACATCATTAGTTTCGGGTGTAGTGTTCAGTAATTCATCAGCTGTGTATAACACCCAGTGCTCATCACACCACGTGTTCTCCTTAATGCCCATCACCCAATAACCCCATCACCCAATAACCCCATCCCCCCAACCTCCCCTCCAGCAACCTTCAGTTTGTTTCCTATAGTTAAGAGACTCATGGCTTTTCTCTCTCTCTGATGACTTCCCATTCAGTTTTCCCTCCCTTCCCCTAAGATCCTCTGCACTGTTTCTTATATTCCACGTAAGAGTGAAACCATACGATAATTGTCTTTCTCTGATTGACTTATTTCCCTTAGCATAATACCCTTCAGTTCCATCCATGTTGATGGAAATGCTAAGTATTCATCCTTTCTGTTCGCTGAATAATATTCTATTGTATATATGAACCACATCTTTATACATTCATCTGCCGATGGACATCTCAGCTCTTTCTACAGTTTGGCTATTGTGGACATTGCTGCTATAAACATTGTGGTGCAGCTGCCCTTGGATCACTACATTTGTATCTTTGGGGTAAATACCCAGTATTGCAATTGCTGGGTCATAGGGTAGCTCTATTTTCAACTTTTTGAAGAACCTCCGTACTGTTTTCCAGAGTGGCTATACCAGTTTACATTCCCACCAACAGTGTAGGAGGGATCCCCTTTTCCGCATCCTTGCCAACATTTGCTATTTCCTGTTTTGTTAATTTTGGCCATTCTGACAGGTGTGAGGTGGTATCTCTTTGTGGTTTTGATTTGTATTTCCCTGATACCAAGTGATATGGAGCATTTTTTTCTTGATTGGGTATCTTAATGAATTTTATCTCAGAAGGCAGAAGAGTGAGGCTAATGCTTTAAGTGGTTTAACATTCAAAAAGTCACAATTACTCATGTTAGCTGGGAGAGAGAGGTATTTGGTCATTTTTGGGTTTTCACAGTGACCTAGTATGTATCTGTGCTCAAAAATGATTATGAACTGGTTTTACTTTGCCTTGCCTCACTATGATCACAGAGTGGCCTTGTCAGATGTTGTTCATGTGTGGGATTATGTTCAACAGAAGAACACCATGGCCTCAATAAGGGTACCAGGCCAGGTCTGGGTGCCCTTTTGCCTTTGTCAGCTCAGGTTGTTATAACAAAAACCCATAAACTGGTGGCTTATACATAAAAGAAATTTATTTCTCATAGTTCTGAAAGCTTGAAGTCTGAGACCAGAGTGTCAGTGCTCAGGGCCTTCTTCTGAGTTATAGACTGACACTTTTGTGTATCCTCACATGACAGAGAGAGAGCTAGCTCTCTGACCTTTTCTTATAAGGGCTCTAATCCTATGCATGAGGACTCCACCTTTATAGCCTAGTTACTCCCAAAGGCTTTATTTCCGAATACCATTATATTAAGATAAGGATTTTAACATGGGAATTTTGGAGGGACACAAGCATTCAGTCCATTGTACCTTCCTTCAAAAGAAAGAGTAGATCAAGAGTAGAAATAAGGATAACAGAACTGGAACAAATAATCTTAAAATTGGTATGGAACCAAAAAAGACCCCGAATAGCCAAAGGAATGTTGAAAAAGAAAACCAAAGCTGGTGGCATCACAATTCTGGACTTGAAGCTCTATTACAAAGCTATAATCGTCAAGACAGTATGGTACTGGCACAAAAACAGACACATCGATCAGTGGAACAGGATAGAGAACTGAGAAATGGACCCTCAACTCTATGGTCAGCTAATCTTTGACAAAGCAGGAAAGAATGTCCAATGGAAAAAAGACAGTCTCTTCCCCCCTGCTTGTGTTCCCTCTCTCACTGTCTCTCTCTCTCTCTCTCTCTGTCAAATAAATAAATAAAACCTTTAAAAAATATTTTTTTTAAAAAAAGAGGCACCTGGCATCTGCTTTCGGCTCAGGTCGTGATCCCAGGGTCCCGGGACTGAGCCCCACATCGGGCTCCCTGCTCCATGGGAAGCCTGCTTCTCTCTCTCCCACTCCCCCTGCTTGTGTTCCCTTTCTCACTGTCTCTCTCTCTCTCTGTGAAATAAATAAAATCTTTAAAAAAATTTAAAAAAGACAGTCTCTTCAACCAGTGGTGTTGGGAAAATTGGACAGCTACATGCAAAAGAATGAAACTGGACCATTTCATTACACCATATACAAAACCAGACTCAAAATGGATGAAAGACCTCAATGTGAGACAGGAGTCCACCAAAATCCTTGAGGAGAATCACAGGCAGCAACCTCTTCGACCTCAACTGCAGCAACTTCTTGCTAGACACATCTCCAACGGCAAGGGAAACAAAGGCAAAAAGAAACTATTGGGACTTTATCAAGATAAAAACTTTTGCACAGCAAAGGAAACAGTCAACAAAACCAAAAGACAGCCAACAGAATGGGAGAAGATATTTGCAAATGACATATCAGATAAAGGGCTAGTATCCAAAATCTATAAAGAACTTATCAAACTCAACACCCAAAGAACAAATAATCCAATCAAGAAATGGGCAGAAGACATGAACAGACATTTCTGCAAAGAAGACATCCAAATGGCCAACAGATACATGAAAAAGTGCTCAACATCACTCGGCATCAGGGAAATACAAATCAAAACCTCGATGAGATACCACCTGACACCAGTCAGAATGGCTAAAATTAACAAGTCAGAAAATGACAGATGTTGGCGAGGATGCAGAGAAAGGGGAACCCTCCTACACTGTTGGTGGGAATGCAATCTGGTGTAGCTACTCCGGAAAACAGTATGGAGTTTTCTCAGAAATTTGAAAATAGAGCTACCCTATGACCCAACAATTGCAATACTGGGTATTTACCCCAAAGATACAAATGTAGTGATCCAAAAGGGTACCTGCACCTCAGTGTTTATAGCAGCAATGACCACAATAGCCAAACTATGGAAAGAGCCCAGATGTCCATCAACAGATGAATGGATAAAGAAGAAGTGGTATATATACACAATGGAATATTATGCAGCCATCCAAAAATGAAATCTTGCCATTTGCAATGACGTGGATGGAACTAGAGGGTATTATGTAAGCAAAATAAGTCAATCAGAAAGACAATTATCATATCATTCACTGATATGAGGAATTTGAGAAACAAGACAGAGGATCATAAGGGAAGGGAGGGAAAAATGAAACAAGACGAAACCAGAGAGGGAGACAAACCATAAGAGACTCTTAATCTCAGGAAACAAACTGTGGGTTGCTGGAGTGGAGTGGGGTGGGAGGGATGGGGTAGCTGTGTGATGGACATTGGAGAGGGTATGTGCTATGGTGAGTGCTGTGAATTGTGTAAGACTGATGAATCACAGACCTGTACCCCTGAAACAAATAATACATTATATGTTAATAAAAAAAAACAATTAAATGAGGCTCATGGTTTAGAAAGACAGTCATTACTCTCCCCATGTTTTATACAATGTCTTTCCCTTAATGATTCTATTCCTCAGCTAGATAAAGGAATATGCATCTCTGGAATTTAAAAAGTGAATTGTCACAGTGTTACTACTCAGGGATTAAATAACTATTAAAACTTTGAAATGAAAAAAAAGAGCAGAGATATCCATCAACAGATGAATGGATAAAGAAGTGATATATATAATGGAATATTATGCAGCCATCAAAAACAAAATCTTGCCATTTGCAATGACATGGATGGAACTAGAGGGTATTATGTAAGCAAAATAAGTCAATCAGAAAGACAATTATCATATTATCTCACTGATATGTGGAGTTTGAAAAACAAGGCAGAGGATCATAGAGGAGGAGAGAAAAAAATGAAACAAGATGAAACCAGAGAGGGAGAAAAACCATAAGAGACTTTTAAGCCTGAGAACGAGGGGAGAGGGTGGCTAGGTGATGGACATTAGGGAAGGTATGTGTTGCGGTGATTGCTGTGTGTTGTGTAAGATTGATGAATCACAGACCTGTACCCCTGAAACAAATAAATATTATATGTTAATAATAAAATAATTAATTAATTAAAAAATAAAACACATTTCACATTTGGAAATAACTTAAAAGAAAAGAAATAAGGATAGTTACTATTTCCTTCTAAGAAAAAACTACTGAAGTTTGCTGTTTCTTCAGCTCAAGTTATGGGAAAATAAATATTCTCCTTCAGAGTGGGAAAAGAGCTAGCATGATTTCAATTTAACCAAGTTCTCAACAGCCTTTCCCTTAAGAAAATGGAATTCCTCCTCCACTTTTGTAAAACTACCTTTATAATCACTCTTTTCTACTCAGACCAGGCAGTGTTCACAAGCAGTAAGATCATTGTCTTAGGAAAATAATGGATATACAGAGGTCTTCTGAAACATGTAAAATACTCTATCTCATTAAGGAACTGTGTACTCGGTAACATAATATACTAATATTCCCAAATCCTAGTAGATCTTTATTTTTTGTAGTTTATTTCTCAAATCTCCAACTTTTCCATTTATGTATGGGAAAATTGGAAAATTTTAATAATGAAATAAGTTTCATAACATGCAGTGTGATTTATAATGCTTTCTGCTCTTTGTATTCATTAGATACAAGCTCATGAATCAACATACATCAAAGGTATATTTAACTTAAAGACCATTTTTTCTGTCAAACTTCCATTTTTAAGCTATTTGGAAAGTGTTCTAAATATATTTACTTTAGTTTTTCAAATCTTTAGCTAGAAATTCAAGAATAATAAAAAAAAGAATAAAATGGTATTTTCCTGTATTTGGTTGAGCTGGATAATGGACTGTTCTCTTAAGACTATTGTTTTAAAGATTTCCTCTACCCCAACCCCTTATTTTAACAACTTTTAACCAAGCTGGATTCAAGTTGCTTAACTCCATTGTAGTATACCAGAAAACATTGTTCTTGCACTGAAAATTTATTTAGACATCCATCTGGGAGTTTAGTCCTTCAATCTAAAAAACAAAACATTCTTTGCCATTATTTACAAAAGTAATATTAAAGGTTCCTTAGATAATAGTCTGTTTCATAACAAGATTTGGAACTCTGCCTACCATCATGTAATCATTTCAATGTGTTAAAATTTTTCCTCTGATTATAGTTAATCTCTTTTCATGGGTAATAGGTAGAATGATTATCTGATTCATGATAACCTACTAGACTCATGGTGTCCAGATTGTGTAAGTACAGAAAAATAAATAATTCTTATAAGGGAAATGAGCTCTTCAGGTTTCTAGAGAGCCTGTGGTGTGTCTAAAACTATTTATTTTATTTTATGTTTGGTGTAAGTTTTCACTTAATTTAATGTGTGTTTTTTTCCTCAATAGGAGCACTAAATCCTTAATAAAACTACTGAGTTTTAAATTGCCGGAAGGGAGAGAGTGCATGTAATATCTGCTAATTTACTAGAGGTCCAAAAGCAGAACAACTCACTGGTAAATCATCAAAATGTATTTTTTAATTTACTTATAGGTAGTCTGTGCTATTTCTATTTCTACACTTGTATTCAACAAATTCAGACGACTGTGTGTGGAATTCTGCTTTATTGAGCTTCAAGTATTTTTCTGACTTGGAAATAATTTTATATCCTCTTTCTATTCATGATTAACTGTGGAAAAGTTTACATTTGGATACTTTCCAGTTTTTCCTTAGGACTGCAGTAGAATGATACAATCTTGATCACTTGCAGCTGCAATTATAAAGACATGCTGAGCTATTAAAATCACAGATAACACAATTTTAAAAATTTAAGAACCCTAAAATTCATCATAATTTACAGATAAAACACACCCAGGGAGAGGTTAAGCCATTTCTATTAGGTTTTAAAATAGGATTTAGAATGTGATCTAATTATCTCAGATAAATTATGTTGTTTATTGATACAGTGCTCTTCATTACTGTTGACCCATTCTCCTTGAATATGCAAAAAGCATTAACTTTAGGGATTGCTTGAAATAATCAGAATGTTTTTATTATTAATGAAAGATATTTCTATAACATTGGCATTACATTTTAGCAATCAAAAGGATGTATGTATTACAAGGACATAGTTTCTCATAAGTAATATTACTAGAGGCCAAAATGATAGTGGAAACAGAGATATACAGTACACAATGTAAAGAACTTATATACTAAATTACAGACTATATTAATGAAAAAATAAAATATATCAGAAAATATGTATGGAATATCAGGGAGAGTGAAATAGTCGCTATCACTGATGCAAGAAAGGGTATAGGGCGCCTGGGTGGCTCAGTCATCAAGCGTCTGCCTTCGGATCAGGTCATGATCCCAGAATCCTGGAATCGATTCCCACATTGGGCTCCCTACTCGGCAGGAAGCCTGCTTCTCCCACTCCCCCTGCTTACGTTCTCTCTCTCTGTCGAAAAATAAAAATAAAATCTTAAAAAAAAAGGATATATAAAGTGTAAGTAAAAGAGATAAAGAGGGTGGACTGGCAAGAATCTATAGGTTAGTCCTTTGCTAGAGCAGAACAGACTTTAAACAGATATTCTATTACTATCAGTTACCTGAAGTAGACTTCTGTTGGCTGCAGGCCAGCCAGTCTCTGATATATATTTCTGTCATAATGGGAAGCTGGCTTCTTATTTATATAGTTCAGGTATAGCCTCCTCTGTACCTGGGACTATTTAACCTCTACATACAGGCTCAGATCTGTGGATTCATAGCTTGACAGTTCAGTGTCACATTGGCTATATTGCTTTATTGCTAGAACCTTGCTCATTTTGCATACTAGTTCTGTTCGGTGTATCTCTTTACCTTGCTCTTTGTGGCTTGGCTTAGTCTTGTACCCTTTGTCCACTGATTGGTTTTGGTCTTATTGTTCATTGGTCTTATTGGTTTTGTCTTATTGAAATTAGCTTTCAGCTAAAAGTAAAAGACAATCCAACTCACACTATTTAAACAGTAATGGGAATTTATTCATTCCTGTTACTGAAAGATTCAGGATAATTTGAGTTTCAGGATTATTTGATTCAGGAACTCAAAGGTATCATCAGAGACCTAGTTGCTTTTCCATCTTTACTGTTTTCTTTGTGTCAGCTTAATTCCAAGGCAAGAATTAGCTGCTCCAATAGATAAATTTTGAATTCTGTGAGCGTTTCTGGTTGAGCTGCCTTCTATATTGTCAGTTCGGGACCAGACTCCTCCCAATTTTGTGATTCCACTCTCTTCTGAATCCTGAGTTCTCTAGAGTCAGGCAGAAGAGAACACAGGGGAGGCATACTTAATTCTTATGATTTTGCTCAGAAGCAACACAAGCACTTCAATATATATTGCAGTCACCAGAATTTAGTCACATTGGATATATGATATCCCTAAATTAGAGGGTATAGAAAACGTCTTATAAGGCTCTAGTGAGGAATAGGAAATGCGTTTTGTTGATCATAGAGCATTTTCTGCTAGACTTGACTTCCTGGTGGAAAGAAAAAGTGGCTGTAACACTTCTAGGATTCATATTCTACACCACATCATCCCAAACTGGAAGAGTAGACTGATTTCTGGCAACCAAGCAGATGAAAATGAGAAAACTCTTTCCAAAAATCCCCAGCATGCTCCACTTGCCTCTTGCTAACACAGGTAGGGTCTTCAGTCAATTACCGAGAAAGACACCTACATTATGCCAGGAAAATGCCATGTATTGCTTCATAGTCATCAAGCAATGAAGAAAGTGATAAGACGACTTTTAGTCCAATCAACCCTTTTTAATGAATGTGATTTTGAATTTGTTAGTATTTTCTATTTATTCTTTATTTCGTTTATTTCTGCCCTTATTTCCCACCTTCTTCTTTCCTTGAGTTCCCTTTTTTGTTCTTATTAGCAAGTTCTTTGGTTGAATATTTGGTTCATTTGTCTTTCTTAACTCCTTATAAAAGTATTTAAAGGTATCAATATTCCTAGAAGTATGGCTTTGGCTGTTTCCTAAAAATACTAACTTCATATACCTTTTTATATAGCTATCATGTATCTATAGTAGTAGATATACTACATGGACCTACTTAACTATGTATCTATCATTCTTTCTTTTTTTATTTTTTTATGTATCTATCATTCTTTCATTATCAAGTTCTAAATATCTTTTCGTCTCCTTTATAATTCTCAAGTTTTGCCAAAAACTGTTAAGCAATGTTTTTCAGTTTAAAAATATACAGATTTTTCTTAGCTGTTTTTTATTTCTTTTTGTTCCTTTTTTAAAAAGATTCATTTATTTTAAAGAGAGAGAGTGAGGGGAGGGGCAGGGAGAGAGAGAATCTCAAGCAGACTCCCTGCTGAGTACAGAACCCCACACGGGGCTCTGTCTCATGACCCTGATACCATGACCTGAGCCAAAACCAAGAGTTGGACGCTTAACCAACTAGGCCACCCAGGTGCCCTTGTTCTTTATTTCTAATTTCACTTCATTTTGGTAAAACAAAAAAGTCTATCAAATATTGATCCTCTGGAATTTATTTAAGCTTCTTTTATGGCTTGGTACATGATGTATTTTTATTAATGTTCTATGTGTTCTAGGAAGCAATCAGCAATGTATTTAATGTCTGTTGAGTAGAGCTGAGTAGATAGATAGATGATAGATGATACAAAATTTTCCATTATATTCTTTAAGTCCTCAATGTCTATGTTTGTTTTTGGTATACTTATTCTGTCGGTTTCTGAGAAAGGTATTCAAGAAACCAACAACTATAATTGTTGATTTATACCTGTCTTCCTGCTGTTTAGCTATAGCTTTGATATATTTGGAATCCATATTACTAGATAGGCAGATGTTTATGACAGATATATCTCCTTGCCCCATTATATCTTTTACAGGAAATAGCCTTATCATATCTTTTTCTATTAAGGTCTGTTTTATCAAGTATTGATACTGTTTCCCCAGCCTTCTTTTTAGTTATATTTATCTGGTATATATTCTCCATCCTTTTATTTTCACCCATATTAGGTATTTTTAAGTAGATCTCTTGTATGGAACATATTAGTGGATTAGTGGATTCTTTCCAATCAGAAAGTCTGAATTATCATATATTATTTTTGTTCAGTATCAGGCAAATTTTCTGATCACAGTTTCATCTGTAAGCTGTAGAGAGAAATAAATCCCAACTCTGACGTCTGAAATGGGAAGTAGTAAAAGAGCAAAAGCCTAGGCAATCTGTACGTATTTCCATCACCTCAGCAGGAATTTTTCCCTCTGTGGTTATTATTCTATCAGAATCAACATCAACAGTGTAGGATGTTGCTGCCAATTTCCATTAATAAAAAGAAGACAATAATTAGGCAAAGATAACAGAAGGAGAATCAAAAGCAACATTTTATAAATATCTTTCTTATTTTTTATTTTCTTAACCACCATCTTCAGTGGCCTCCTAGGCCATTTTCAGCCACTCAGCGTCCAGATCCATACTAATTTAGGAATTATGCTTTTACTGTTAGATCTAAAAATAAATACCTGGCCCAAGGTCACAAATATTTTTCCTATGTTTGTTTATAGAAAAAAATATTTTACATTTAGGTCAATGATTCATCTTGAGTTAATTTTTGTTTTAGTCAAAAGATAAGGATCAAAGTTCATGTTTTTGCATATGGCTAACCAATTATCCTAGCACCATTCACTGAAAATGTTATCTTCTCCCCATTGAGTTGCCTTGTCAACTTTGTCAAAAATCAATTGACCAAAAAAAAAAAATCTATTGACCATATATGTATGATTCTACTTCTGGACTTTCTTTTCTGTTCCATTGATGTATTTCTCTATCTCCATGACAATAACACACTTATAATTACTGTAACCTTATAATAAATTTTGAAATTAGGTTTTAAGTCTCCAAGTTTGTTTTTTCAAAATAATTATGGATTATATAGATCTAAATTTTATAATCATCATGTGAATGTCTACAAAAAAGATGTTTGGATTTTTTTTTTTTTTTCTTGGAGGGTGGGTGAAGATTGGAATTAATCTATAGATTCAATGGGGGAGAATTGACATCTTAATAATGAGTTTTCCATCCCTGAACAAGATACATATCTTTATTTAGGTTTTGTATTGTTTTTTAACACTCTCTCAGTAATGTTTTGTGGTTTTCAGTTTATTGGTCTTGAATATTTTTTGACAAATTTATCCCCAAGAATTTCATAACATGATGCTATTTTAAATGGTATTTAAAATTTCAATTTCAGATTTTGTATTGTTAGTATACAGAAAAATGACTAATTTTTACATATTGACTTTGTATTATGCAACCTTGCTAAAATGACTTACCTTTTTTTTAGGTTTATTCCAATTTATTTAAATTAAAATGTAGCTTAAAAGCTATGTATTAGCATAAACAAATACATACATTAAAGACTACTATTGTAAAAATGCTAATTAAATAATACAAATATATGAAATGCTAACAGGATATTGAATGATAGAAATCTGTAATGATGGTGCTTGAAGACTAGCAGATATTATTAGATGAAAATAAGGACATAAATGGAGATTGGATTATGAAGTGAATTTCTGGGTTCCTTCAAAGATTATAAAATGATTATTTTCATAGATTCATTCCTATTTTCCACGTAGACAATCAGATTGTCTGTAAATATAGTATTACTTGTACATTTTCAATCTGGATTTTATATATTTTTTTGTTGCCTTACTGCAATAAAATAGAATGAATAGAATCTCAAGTATGATGTTGAATAGATATCAGGAGCACACATATTTTCCTTGTTCCTGATATTGAAGAAAGTATTCAGTCTTTCCTAATTGAATTCAAGGAAATGCCTTCTATTTCTTATTTGCTGACAGAAATGGTTTTTCTGCATCTAATGAGGTAAAAATATATAATTTTTTACTCTGTAAACAGGGTGAATTACAGTGGTTGATTTTTGAATATTGAACAAAACTTGTATTACGGTGATAACTCCCACTTAATCATCATATTTTATTCTTCTTGTAAACCATTAAAATAGATTTGCTAAGATATCAAGAAATTTTGCATCTGTTTTTGTGAGGTATGTAGGTCCATGGTTTTCTTTTATTGCATTATCTTAGATATCAGAGAAATACTGAGTTCGTGGGATAAATTGTGAAGTATTTTCTCTTCCTAAATTTTACGGAAGATTTTATGTAAAATTGGCATTTTTTTCTTCCTTAAATATTTGATAGAATTCATCAGTGAAACCATCTAGGCCTCAAGTTTCCTTTGTGGGAAAGTTTTTAACTACAAATCCAACATATTTAATAAATCTAGGGCCATTCTGTTTTAAGTATTTCTTCCTGATGAGCTTTGGTCGTTGGTGTCTGACAATGTATTTCATCTAGGTTGTCAAATTTATCATCATTAAGTTTGTTCAAAATGTTTCTTTATTGTTATTTAAACATCTACAAGACCTGTAGTTATGTCACCTGTAACATTCCTGATATTGGTAATCGTGCCTTCTTTCTTTTTTTCCTGAGCAGTCTGAGAAGACATTTATTAATTTTGTTGATCTTCTTAACAAGTTTTTTTTTTTAAAGATTTTTTATTTATTTATTTGAGAAAGAGAGAGTGAGAGACAGCACAAGAGGGAAGAGGGTCAGAGGGAGAAGCAGACTCCCCGCTGAGCAGGGAGCCCGACGCGCGACTCGATCCCGGGACTCCAGGATCATGACCTGAGCCGAAGGCAGTCGCTTAACCAACTGAGCCACCCAGGCACCCAACAAGTTTTTGTTTCACTGATTTTCTCTATTGTTTTTCTGTGTTCTATTTTATTGATTTGTGTTCTTAAGTTTTTATTTACTATCCTTAATTTGAATTTAATTTGCTCTTTTGCTAATATTTTAAGATGGAATTTGAAATATTCCTTCTTTCCTAATACAGGCATTTAGTTCTATAAATTTCTCTGTAAGCGGTGCTTTATCTGCTTCTCACAAAGTTTTATATGTTGTGCTCCAATTTTTATTTAATTGAAGATACTTTCTAGTTTCTATTTCAATTTTTTCTATGACCAGTGGATTATTTAAAAGTTTGTTATTTAGTTTACAAATGTTTAGGGATTGTCTAGATACTTTCTTTAATTGATTTCTAGTTTAATTTCATTGTTGTTCAGTTAAGTCATAAAGATTTTGGGTGGTGTGTGATGCAACAATTAGATAATTGATAAAGAATTCTCACAAATAATCTCATCAAAGTGAGATACCATATCAGTCAGGCTTTTGTAAAGAAAACAGAAGACCTTTTGTATAATAAATTATGTGCATACAAAGGCATTAGAAAAACTAGTAAAACAAAGGTCAAGAAAGGCATCACTAACTTTCAGAAAATCTAGAAGTTGCAGCAATGACAAAGAAAATGATCAGTTTCGGGATACCACTGCAAACCTATTTGTTGCCTGCACCACCTTTGCAGGTGATTCACGGAACACCTGAAGCTGCTTGAAAAACATCATGTTTATCTTTTGCCCACATACTGGCTTACTGCTGCCAGAAATGGCTCTGATTCTCTTTCACCTTCCAAATATTGTGTGGTGCCTCTCAAAGGTGAAACCTAAACTAGTACCCTCCTGCAAAGAGATCTTGGGAAAAATAGGTTCTAGGCTTTCCAGATTCTAGAGAGACAAAAGGGTAAGATAATTTTTTGTGGAGCCCAAGGTGGAGCCCAACATGGGGCTTGAACTCACAACCCTGAGATCAAGACCTGAGCTGAGATCAAGAGTTGGATGCTTAAATGATAGCCACCCAGGCGCCCTAGATAAGATAATTTTTAATCCTTCTTTGGCTAACTCCTAAGATAGGATAAAGATTCTCCATCTCTTTTTTGTCTTGTTGGAGTGTTCCCTCCTGAGCCATTCTAGAGTGGTAAATATAACTGCTGGGAGTGGGACTGAAGTTGATGGACAAAGTACAAACTCCATTGCTGTCCTTCCAAGTCCCCTAGGGTGCATGTAATAGAGTCGTTCAGTGGTGTGTATATATGCAAACTATGCAAGGACATGTAGCATTCCATGATTCACAAAACAATAATTTCATCACTTATAAAGTACTTCCATACTATCATCTCATTTGATGCTTATAACACTTCTCAAGAAAACAGAGTCAAGAAAATGAAGTAACATTCTAGTAGTCATGTGATAAGTGATTATCAGGGGGACAGAGATATCAATTATTATGCTAATCCAATGCTCATGTTATATTCAACTTTCTCATCTCCAATGGTTGTGAGGATACAATTAAATAATAAAAGGTCAACTTCTAATATTATATAATTGCATGATTTGTGGCAATAAGGTGTCTGAGAGATATTCTTGAATGTGTGGTAATTGCCAGTTGGAATGAATTATATAATTAGGGTACATGGAAGCACCTTGGTAACCAATGTTACCTAATTTAATATTAAAGGTTGTTTCATTTTTTTATAATGGCATATCAGAAATATTCCACCACCCCTATAGTAGGTAATAATTTGGTCAATACATTGATTTCAATAAAATTTTAATTCTCATCGTCTTTACAACATTAGCATCGAGTTATATGTCTCCCATTGATGAAATGTATGCTTCCGTTACTTTTTTTCAAGACTTTTATGGCTTTCAGTGCATTTTTCCACAGAGATTATTAGGATAGCTGATTACTCCTTAAAACTAAAGTGAACTTAAATACTATTTTACATTTGATAAAGTAAAAAGAGAAAATAGTCAAGGGAAGCATCTTGACTTTAAGACATTTTAAGACAGTTCTGGTATTTCTGAGAGCTAAATTCATTGCTGAAGCTATTAGCTTTAAAAATATTTAATTATCCTAGGTTATTTATGAAGGAATAGCATAGTAAGATTAAGAGATAGGCTGAAAATGCCTTGCTGAAGTTTTTTTTAATCTAATACTGTACATCTACTATATTGTAGATGAAAAATGAAATGTGATTCATGCAATAAATTAATTAGTATCTGTAAATGAGTTTGGGCTAAAAATAGAAGATATAAACAGAATGATAATCTCTATGATAATTACATATTTTTATATAAACAGAAATTTTAAAGCTTTTGCTATTCAAAACTTCTAAAGATTTCAGGTATATAAAAGAGTCGCTTTTATAAGACAAAAACCTGAATATTTTCTGTAGATACTTGTTAGAAATCTAACACAGGAATAATGATGAATAGTTGTTAAAGTTTTTTTATCCTTTTCTGTGTAATTAGGTTTGAGGCACAAGCCACTTTTGGCAGTTTTTGGCCCTGAACCTTGGATCTGTGTCCTCAAATTTGTAATGACAGATAATGATCAAATTAGTGTGCACAAATCCAGATTTTAGAGATGATGTCTACGCCTGACATAAGAATTTATTCAAATCCTGGAAGATACTTCTAGTTACATTTAGCTTAAAGCTGAGGTGAGGTCACCTTCCAGAAGACACAGATCTTTTGTAAAGGAGGCTAGCTAGCACAAGTCTCCATGATTGTTTAACCACAAAGGGTCTGCATTTAATTCACAACACAAAAAGAGTTGTTCTGTAAGTATTTTCCAGAGTCCTTAATCTTAAAATCAGTGCTACACAGTATCTATAGTAGAATGAAAAAGAGACTTTATAGGAGAATTTCTCAGAGAATATATATCCAATGCTATGGAACAAAGGATTTTTATGGAGTTTTTGCTGTTTTTGTTTTGTTTTACTTTGCTTTAATTTTCTGATGAAAACAGTTTGAATACCTAAGGATATCACATGTATATATTCGCATTTAATATTTCACATAATTTTAGGGAGTCATGGACTCTCCTAAAACCTAAGGTTGATCCAGGGATTCTTCAAATATACAGCTAATTTATCAGAGCTGCACACGGATATTTTTGGCTTCCCATAATTTGCATTTGGTATAAGTTATTAGCCTATATTGAGGTATTCTGTTTATTGCTGTAAGGATGTACTTAGGGACATTGCAATCTTTTGCTTAGCATCCTCTTCATAAATAGCCTTGAGGGAAATACTTTTTGATCTAAGGAGCAATCCAGTGTTGTGTTTCCCTTAAACAATAGGTTATTTATCTTTTGGATCTGAGTTGTATCATTGATTATGATTTTCTCTGAGAGTTTTATCAGCAACCCATTATTATCAAGTAGATGGGCCTTCATAGCATTTATTTTGTGAATTTGCCCCATTGCTAACTTCATTTTACATTGATTCTTGTTTTTCCTTTGCTATTATTTTTCCCACTGCTTCTAATTTGGGTTATAGCACTGTATATTTAAATAATATCCTGGGGCATTTGGGTGGCTCAGTTGGTTGAGCACCAGGCTCTTGGATTCAGCTCAGGTCATGATCTCAGGGTCCTGGGATGAGCCTCGAGTTGGGCTCCATGCTCAGCTTGAGATTCTCTCTCTTCTCCCCTCCTTGCTCCTCCCCCTGCTCCCACATGTGTGCTCTCTCTCTCTAAAATAAGTAAATCTTTAAACAATATCCTAAAACTTTATTTATTTTTTTTTAAAGATTTTATTTATTCATGAGAGACAGAGAGAGAGAGAGAGAGGCAGAGGGAGAAGCAGGCTCCCAAGGAGCAGGGAGCCTGATGCGGGACCCGATCCCAGGACTCTAGGATCCTGACCTGAGCTGAAGGCAGACGCTTAACCATCTGAGCCACCCAGGCACCCTAAAACTTTCTTAAAAATAAAAAGAATATATATATTTTTAACTAGCAGTTGCTTTTGTACATAGGAAAATAAGTCAACTGATTAATTTTTCTTACTAAATTTCAAATATAGTGGTGACGTGTGGTGGTGGAAAATACAGACTTTAGCGTTAGATCTGAGTTCAGATAGTGTCTCTGCTATTTTCAATGATCTTGACAGCTTTTTATAATCTCTACAGAGCATTGGTTTCCTAACCTTTAAATGGAGAAAATAACTTTCCTAAATATTTCTTATTTGCGATACATATTCCAAAGTTATTTGTATAAAATATACATTGTAAAATTATTTATATGAGATATACATTGTTGGGCATGTGGGTGGCTCAGTAGGTTAAGTGGCTGACTCTTGATTTTGGCTGGGGTCATGATCTGAGTTGTGCAGTCAAGCCCTGTGTTGGCTCTGTGCTATGTGTGGAGTCGGCTTGAGAGTCTCTCTCTCTCTCTCCTTTTGCCCTTTCCACCTTGCTCTCTCTCTCTCTCAAATATATATCTGTAAAATTATATATTGTCAAGTTATTTTGATAATGTAGGAGGAAGTTATTATTTACATCTTACAACAGGGCAAATTGAAGCTCAGAATGGTTAATAAACTTGCCCTAAATTAATACAACTGATAGATAGTAGAGTAGAGATTGAAATCCAGGTCCAATTTAACTACAAAACCATATATACTCTTTCTTTTAAAGCATACTGAAGTGTGAATACTAAACATGTAAAAAATCCATTTGGGCAATAGAATATGCATCAGAATTAATGAGTCAGACTGACAACTCAGAAATTTATGTCTTAAGTTTAGAGAATCTCAGACTCTTAAGGCCACCTCCTTTCTGATACTATTACCACCACCGTTTCTTATTGATACAAAATGAAGATTAAGAGCAGAAAATCATAGAACATTTTATAAAAAGAAGCCATTCCATCTGTTCATCTCCCTTTTGAATAGGTGGCATGTTTTTTCTTCTTAAAACCAATGTGGGAAGCCCAAAGAAAATTCCTTATAAACAGTTTGGCGTACCTGTGAAATGAGAGACCTGCATTTTTGTTTTCTGGTTGGATATCTACTTAGCCATCATACTTCCTGCTTCTTTGTACTACAAAAGAATGGGTGAAAACATTATAGATAAGGTTTTGTTGGGATTTGCAGGCTGAGAGAAGAAAGAGAAAAGCAGTGCCATCTCAGTCTGATTCCACAGGTGTCTCTAGTCTGAGAACTCACAAAGACACTAGGTAATACATAGAGCCATAGTTTTATAGGGGATCATAAGGTCAAAGGCGTGTACTTTTCAGAGGAATGAAGTATTAGGCTGCTGGAAAGACGAAAGTGTGTGGCTTAATTTTATGAGCTGCACAGAAGGGAGCCTTTTACCTACAGGGTGAACAGGTCAACATCAATCCACAATGAGCAATTTGAGGAGTTTGCACCAGTTAAGAGAGGACCATAGTTTTGTTATGGTCAGTGAAACAAGGAGACTGCTTCCCTATCCCTCTAGCCCAACTGTAACTTTTCTAGAAATACACACAGTAGGGAGAGTGTGGGGCAAAGATTTGGAAACCAGAGCATTCCTTTCCCCCACACATACACTTCTAAGCCTCCTAGCTGCTGAAGTTTAACCTCCTGGGATGGACTAAGTAGGAAAACAATAGCGATTGTTTAATAGAAAATTATTGAAAATAAAGTGCGCACATTGATTGAGATAAAGTCATGGAAGAGGACTTCAAAGTGAATGTGTGCCCTAGAGATGTTCAGTGATTAACCTGTTAACTGTGAGTGGAATGACCGTTCAACATAGCACACTTAGGGCAGTTGAAAATAAAATGAAACTATTTTATATTCATAATTGGCCTTGATGCCAGTCTAGTGTTTAGTTGGTTGCCTGGGACATAAAAGGTAATAATAAACAATATTTTCTTCTCTCCCAAACCACTTCCAATTCCCCAAGAGATTTGGTGCAGCTTTGTAAATTCAATATGCTCATTAAAAAATAGATATGAAAAGGGATACTGAGTGGCTCAGCTGGTTGTGTGTCTGACTCTTGATCTCAACTTTGGTCTTGATTTCAGGGTCATGAGTTCAAGCCCCACATTGGGCTCCATGCTGGGTGTAGAGCCCACATAAAAAAAATAGATATCAAAAGTCTTTAGAATTTTTACTTATATGTGTGGATTCAATAAATTCTATTCAACAAATATATACTGAGAGTCAAGTATGTACACATGGCCCTATTTGATAGTCTTTAGGAAACTAGATTATAATCAAAAGTAGCCTTAAACTCCATGTGAGCTCCTTGGATTTCAAAAAGTGTAAAGATTATTGGAAAAAAAAACATTGCTTTCTGCCACTATTACAATTAAATTCTGACTAAATTCAGTAAGTTGAGATTTAAGATCTATCCATGGGTGTCCTAATAACCACCATTAACAGAAGAGTACTCAATTTTTAAAGTTCTAATAAATGCCAACCAACATCTTTATAGAAATTAACTATAATTCTTACAACAACACAAAAGGTAGAGTTAAATGAAATAAAATAAGATAAATACTAAAATAAATTAGAGACTTAAGAGAAGTTAATTTCTCTTTGGATTGAGCAAGTTATTTAACGTATAGTTAGTAGTAATGATAGCAGTGATAATAGTAGTGTAGTTGTGGTAATATGTGGTCTGTCCAAGATAACAAAGGTGCTAAGCTGCTAAATGTTCAAGTTAGATACATAGTTCCTTGTCTCTTTCCAAAGTTTTTGTTCTTTTCTTCATATCACACAGCTTCTCACAGAAACTGAAATGTTCAGTTGGTTCGCCTTTTTTTCACATCTTCCTTAAGCTTCTACAAACAAGTCTAACTTTCGTTAACTAGCCACAATCACTTCCTTATTTTATTCCAAGTTCTAATTAGGTCTCAAAACACCATTTATTATTGAAAACAGCTCGTTCTTCACTTACAAAATGTGATCTTTGAGTCAAGGTCCTGACTTGTTTAAAATTCATCCCAAGTGGCTTGCTGATGTGAGCTTTAATGTCTTGTCTCCAAGGAACATGTTCTCTAGAGGCTCCAACCATTTACAAAGGTGGAGAAGGTTTAGTAAAATATTTTTCCCCATCCTAGACTGATCTCAAAAGACCATTTTTAAAAATAGTCATTAATCCTTTGGTGAACTGATGCACAGCTGAGCCTGCGGAGTAAAACTTGTTAGCATTTGATGATCTAAGGGGAGCCTAAGGGCAGAAAAATATTTCTAGTCTGCAAGATTAGAAAGCACCCAATAATGTAAAAAATATTTCTATCACTGCTTCAAGCAACTTTAGACTCTCAAATGCATCATAAATATATTTGTTTCTAACTTTGGAACAGATCATACTATACCAGTAAGAACAAAGTACAGTGTTAAATATTGCCAGATATTGACAAATCATTTTGTAGATGGACCAAAAAAAAAAAATCTCATTTGTAAATGAATAATTATAGACCCAATTAGAATCTAAAATAATTATGCCTAAAAAAGGATGCCTATTCTTTAACATGTCAAACTCTAATGTTATTTTATAATTATATAGGTAATAGATGTAATAAGTAAAATAGTCTTCTGTGTTTGGGAATCAAAGCTTGCTAGTGTGTTTGAAATCTTTATAGTACAAAAGGTAGGCCTTATATATTTGCTTACCCAAGTAAGAAAAGTCTTATTCCAGGTAATGGAATATTTTGCTTGTGATGGCATATTCTCTCATGTATGTTCTATTTTAATAAACAAATTTTACAAAACTTAAGGTTATAGAAGCCTAAAAATCATTTTAGTTAATATAAATAATTTACTCCTAGGTATTGTATTTAAACACAAATGTTGAAGGAGTTTTGAGGAAAGTACAAAAAGAAAATTAAATATGGCTATTAGTTCTGTAGTATAAATAACTCATATAACTATAGCTAACAGGTTTCAGACTTATTATTTTACCTTTAGTATTATTATGGTGGGCCCCTCTTTTAAGCATAGCTTTTTTTAGCTTGAGTGAAAATGAGGCACTTGTGGGCACACTGTTAACTGCAGAAACCACTTTGCTCAATTTGGACAGCCTGGAGACTGGGAAATGAACAGAAAAATCACTGTTCTTTTGTGAATCGTCATGTAAGTCTCTGAATTTTAGATTATTATCTTGAGATTAAATATTTGAGTGGTCAGGATGCTATGAATTAAAGGATTAAGTGTGAGGTGACTAGGAACTAGAACATATTCCCAGCGGAAGCCCAGAAAAACATAAAAACAAGTAGTAAAGCAGTGCTTTCAGTGTCAAAAATAAAGCAGAGGGTTCCCAAATAATTCCTTATATTGTGAGGCCCTACACTTTCATCAGGTTGATCAACGATCAAATGTGCAACCAATTTTTTAACCACAATCCTACCACCTGGAATTAGTAAGAAATGAATGAAGTAATTATGAAAATAGAGGACTATTAAAATCATAAGGGATGATATCCTGGTAGGTGAAACAGCAGCCCGGAAATATTTCAGAGTCTGCTCTGAACCAATAAAATTACAGTTACTTGGCAATAATTCTGATCATTGCTTGTATTATGGTATACATTTTCTTTTTCTTTTAATCTTCCAAACTTCATTTTTTTCTCTAGAGACAGAGTGCAGGCTCCTGGAGTAGTAATAGTGACAACGATTGAAACACAGCAAGTGAACAATAAATATTAGTCGATGGTGATGCTGATAGGGAACATAAAGAAAGCATTTAACAGAAATAATGATGAACATGGGTTTTTGTATGTTTTGTTTTAGAAATTAAAGTTAAGACTATTTAACCAAGAGTTTGATGATTCCACAGGTACCCAAGCTTCATTAAAATAGTCTGTGTAAAAGGGGTTATTCTAAAGAAAAATTAGGCTGTGGTTAATGGTTTTTACATGACTGTTTCAACCTCAAACATGTGTTATAATGCCAGGAGCATATAATACAGAGAATTGTGCAGTTCATTCATACATCCTTTTAATTAATACTTGTTGAGAGTCTATTAATATGCCAATCAGTATGATACAAAGTGAACAAGACAAAGTCCCTTTTTTATGGAGTTTACAGTCAGTTTTGAGGTTGACAAAGTCAAAACAAATTTTAAGAAATGCATAACATGTCAGATAGTAATAAGTGCAATCCACGGGATAAATGGTTAGAGACTGGGGGTGGTGATGGGGTGGTATTTTATATAGAGTGGTCAGGGAAGATCTTTTTGATAAGATGACATTTGAGACGAGATCAGAGGAAATGACAAAGTGAGCCAGTGGATATTTGGGGTAGGGCATTATAGACAGAGGGGAAAAGAAAACACAAAGATCCTGAGACACCGTATTTGGCCTGTTGGGGCAACAATGAGAAGTTCAGTGTGGCTGGAGTCAGTGAGGAGACAGTATAAAAGGTGAGTTAGAGCAGTGGAGAGGGGTGGGCAGATCCAGGAGGGATGTGTAGGCTTTTGCAGGGACCTTGGCTTTACTGTACATGAGACATGAGATGGTAAGCACTGGATGGTTTTGCACAGGAGAGTGAAGTGATCTACCACTTCTTAGGAGAATTGCTGTAGTTGCTGTGTTGAAAATAAACTATAATTGCACAAAAATGAAAGTAAGGTGAGGAGACTTGTAACAGTCCAGGGGAAGGAGGATGATGATTTGTTCATAGAGGGTAGTTGTAGCAGTGGAGGTGGTAAGTGATAAGATATTGGATAGATTTTGAAGGGTGAGCTGACAGGATATGCTGATAGATTAAATGTGGGATGTGAGAGACAGAGTCAAGGATGAGTCTGAGATTTTTTTGACTAAAAGCTGGAAGAAAAGTAGTCTTTCACTAAAACAGAAAAAGAGGATCGGGCTTTAGGAGTATCAGAGTTCAGATTTGAGGGGAATCAGAGTTCAGAGTTGAGCTTATCAAGTTTGAGATGCTTATAAATATCCAAGAGAAAATGTTGAGTAGACAGTGAGGTATAGATTAGAAATTCAATAGCAGTAATGGAGAAGACATTGTCAAATGATTGGTGCCTATTTGGGAAGGGAAAAGAAAAATAACAAGTTTTCTCTATGAAAAGAAAAGAAAAGAAAAGCCATTTCCATGGCTTATAAGAAAAACTTTCATCAAAAAAGTAAAAGTTAACCTCCAAATATTATGAAGGTTAAGAATCTCTAATGAAGAAGATAAAAAAAGGGAAAAATCCTATGACTTGCCTAAATATAAAGTTTACATAAATGAATATAAATGAATATGCTGCTTTGTAAGTCAATGCACAAACCAAATTAAATCCCTGCGTCAGAAATCATTCCCCTTTTTTGGAACGTGTGTAGGATTTTACCTGAATATTTTCACAAAGTCAAGAGAGTTAGCTCTACAAAGTAATCCAACTGAGGGCAATTAAAGGAAAATATTTTTCTTTTGAACTTGAAAGAGCCTAGTGTTAGAACCACAATGATAGCCTGTCTAAAATTCTATTGAGTAATATTTGTAGAAGAGGGATACCAATATTTCCTTAAAAGAAACATGGTAAAATAATTACGCAGATATATCGGAGATTTCTTTGCTACTGAAAAGGAAGAGACGTTTAAGAAAGAAGTTATCAAGTTGCTGGCTCTTTGCACAAACAATCGAGTATGTCAGAAGGCTCCAAGAACATGGAAACATGATCTTTTTTCAATGAAGTGTTCTTTTTGGAGGTAGGGTTAGAAAATAGTTTTAAATGGATTAAGAATGAGGGTTAAAAAAGTTTGAACATGTAGAACAAATGACAGGAATTGTCTGTTAATATGAGCAAGTCCTGCTCCTATTGTAACAACTAAAATCAAACAGAGAAAGGAGACATCTCTGTTTCCTGATACGAGTATTTTCTCTTAAATAGTCCAATGCAATTGCCAATACTTATTTGACTACACAAACACTAATGTAAGTAATTGTTAGTGTGTCTCTCATTCATGCTGACATATATATGTTCATCTTAGATTGCCCGTAATTTACCTACAGAAGAAGATTTAGAATGCATGTTAGCACTAATTGGGAACAAGTCCATACATCTGGACATAATATGTATCTCATCCTCTGTTCAAAGAAGTAAGAATCCCAATATGTTATACATAATAACTCATTTTAGAACTTACTTTACATAAATACCAGTGTGCGCTACTGGAATGTAAACACGGACATCTATCGAATCAAATGGACATAAATCATTTGAGTAACCCAGTGAAATTTCATTGTTTCATAAAGGCTATGAGTGCCCCATTATTTGCAGGTCAGGAATGAACATATACTTAAACATCTAGTGGATAAATATATTTCATAAGTTCTTTTGAGACCTACAAGAAAATGCTGTAGAAAAATGTCTACAAGGTACAATTATGAAAGCCATGTCTATTTCCTTCCATCTTACCTCTATCAGGAGCTAATTTAAGCAGAGCTGTAGAAAATTTCAGTTGGAAACAAGAATGCTGTATGGTTTCCTATAATTATTTCATTACTCCTCTTGATATTTGGGACATTTTTGCTAACTTGTACCACACTCTGAATTCACTTTTCTGATCTGCTCTTTAATGGAGTAGCATCACTAAACTCATTCTAGATGGAAATATTTTGTAGTTGCGCCACATAAGACAGAGAATCATTTTCATGTAAAAGCATTTGGGCTCATCCCCGCGGTTCTGAAATCCACAGATTGGCATACGATAGAAGTATGATGTATGGAATATAACTAGTTGGTAGATAATAATACTGTTGAAAATTTTCAGGGTGACTGGACTTGAAGAGTTGGCTTCAAATTGAGGAAAATTCTTTTCTTTGTCAAATAATTTGATTGTAAAAATTAAAAAGGAGGATGGGGTGGGAACAGAAGAGAAAACAGGTAGTTACTACTCCATTTGCTGCCATAATGATTCTTTTGTTGTAAGTATAATGATAAACTCAGCAAACTTTCCAGGACTCAGCCACCAATCCAGCCATTTTAAGTGGTTCTTAACTATGAAAAAAAAAAAGAGAGAGAGATGGAGTGTTAATCTGATTATAAGAAATTATTCTTCTTGGGTTGATGTCATTAAAAAGCATACTTCAAACAAATGACATCATGCAAGATAAAGGAAGAAGCTTCTTTAAACACATTTGAAAAAAGGCTTCTCCTTGCAACCACAGCTGGCTTGTATAATGATAAAGAAATCATTCTCTGCATGTTATATCCTGTCATCGCAGGTCAACAAAGCCTCTGTTTTCATTCTTTTCTATTGCTTACTTTACCTCAGTAGCCCTTTAATCCTTCTAATTTTGAAAATCAAAACAAAATAACACAAGGAATTGTTTTGTTTTCCAAGGAGTATCAGGAGATCTAGGTCTTTCCTGCTGAATGAGGTGAAAGTGAGGAGTATGGAGAGGTGTGGTATTGGGTGGTTTCAGTGGCCAGAAGATGCTTAGAAGGAGAGGAAATGGATTAACATCTGGCAGGGAGAGCTGAGTGGCCCAGGACAGTAGACATACAGGGATACTCAGATGTGAAATCAACCCCCCAATCCTGAGAGAACAATCAGTGTTTTTGAAGTTAAAACCATCATTGTTGGCACTGTTTGAAAACCTGACTTATTCTCTACAAATTGTCATCTGGATTTTTAATATTACAGAACAGAACAGGGTTGTCCCTGTATCTGATCTCTGCCCTTTTCACCTCTGTTTTTCCTCAGCTCCCATTCACAAGCTGAGCACAAGCACAAATGCTTTCCTTTTCCCTTCCATTTTTTATTTGAAGTCTATTAGTAGTGTAGATTTTACATCTTTCACAAAAAGCAAGAAAAGCCAAAAAGCAACATCAGTGGTTCCATATGAGCTATCATCTCATAAGTAGGTGTAATAAAATATGGTAAAGCCAGTTTCTCCAGTGTACATTTTTATCAGCTATATCATCTGCATGGAAGACATAATTGAGGGTTATTTTGGTTTTATAGCAATTTCTGTTTATTGAATAAAGCATCTACTTCTTACACGTTTTTGAATGAAATCATGATTTTCAATGTGCTTGAACGAAGGGTTCTTATTTCCCTACAGCTAAATACAATAATTTACATTATCAGCGAAGAGAAAACATGATCCTAGTTAGAACTTTCATGTTTCCTTACTACAAATGAAAGCAAATAACAACATTAAACCCACACTAAACATAAAGATTTACAGAGAACACTATCTATTAAACACTTAGGATATTCCAGGTATTGTGCCAAATGCTTTAAATGGGTTATCTCATTTAATCCTCACAATGTCCAATACAGAGATATGTCCTAACCTCCATTTCACAGGTGGGGAGACTGACACCCAGCAAGGTCAAAGAATTTGTCAAAAGTCAACCACTGGAAAGTAGTAGAATTGAGATTTGAATAAAGGTCTGACTTCAAAATGTTTGCTCTTGGGGCGCTTAGGTGGCTCAGTCATTAAGCGTCTGCCTTTGGCTCAGGACATGATCCCAGGGTCCTGGGATCGAGCCCTGCATCGGGCTCCCTGCTCTGCAGGAAGTCTGCTTCTCCCTCTCCCACTCCCCCTGCCTTGTGTTCCTGCTCTCGCTCTCTCTCTGTCAAATAAATAAATAAAATCTTAAAAAAAAAAAGTTTGCTCTCAACAGCTGCTTTTAATTGTTTTCAGTAAAGTGGCTGAAGAAATTTTAAATGTCAAGAAATCCTATTAAGTTATATAAAATAAAACAATCAGAAGGAACGTTATCTGCCTGGTTTGATCTCTGGCTTCTATTTTTTTAAATTTTTTTTGTTATGTTAATCACCATACATTACATCATTAGTTCTTGATGTAGTGTTCCATGATTCATTTTTTGTGTACTAACACCCAGTGCTCCACGCAGAATGTGCCCTCTTTAATACCCATCACCAGGCTAACCCATTCCCCCACCCTCCTCCCCTCTAGAACCCTCAGTTTGTTTTTCAGAGTCCATCATCTCTCATGGTTTGTCTCCTCCTCCGACTTACTCCCCTTCATTCTTCCCCTCCTGCTATCTTCTTCTTTTTCTTTTTTCTTAACATATGTTGCATTACTTGTTTCAGAAGTACAGATCTGTGATTCAACAGTCTTGCACAATTCACAGCGCTCACCATAGCACATACCCTCCCCAATGTCTATCACCCAGCCACCCCATCCCTCCCAACCCCCACCACTCCAAGCAACCCTCAGTTTGTTTCCTGAGATTAAGAATTCCTCATATCAGTGAGGTCATTTGATACATGTCTTTCTCTGATTGACTTATTTCACTCAGCATAACACCCTCCAGTTCCATCCACGTCGTTGCAAATGGCAAGATCCCATTCCTTTTGATGGCTGCATAATATTCCATTGTGTATATATACCACTTCTTCTTTATCCATTCATCTGTCGATGAACATCTTGGCTCTTTCCACAGTTTGGCTATTGTGGACATTGCTACTATAAACATTGGGGTGCACGTACCCCCTTCGGATCCCTACATTTGTATCTTTGGGGTAAATACCCAGTAGTGCAATTGCTGGATCGTATGGTAGCTCTATTTTCAACTGTTTGAGGAACCTCCATACTGTTTTCCAGAGTGGTTCCACCAGCTTGCATTCCCACCATCAGTGTAGGAGGGTTCCCCTTTCTCCGCATCCCCGCCAGCATCTGTCATTTCCTGACTTGTTAATTATAGCCATTCTGACTGGTGTGAGGTGGTATCTCATTGAGGTTTTGATTTGGATTTCCCTGATGCTGAGCAATGTTGAGCACTTTTTCATGTGTCTGTTGGCCATTTGGATGTCTTCTTTGGAAAAATGTCTGTTCATGTCTTCTGCCCATTTCTTGATTGGATTATTTGTTCTTTGGGTGTTGAGTTTGATAAGTTCTTTATAGATTTTGGATACTAGCCCTTTATCTGATATGTCATTTGCAAATATCTTCTCCCATTCTGTCGGTTGTCTTTTGGTTTTGTGGACTGTTTCTTTTGCTGTGCAAAAGCTTTTTATCTTGATGAAATCCCAATTGTTCATTTATGCCCTTATTTCCCTTGCCTTTGGCGATGTTTCTAGGAAGAAGTTGCTGCAGTCGAGGTCGAAGAGGTTGCTGCCTGTGTTCTCCTTTAGGATTTGGATGGACTCCTTTCTCACGTTTAGGTCTTTCAACCATTTGGAGTCTCTTTTTGTGTGTGGTGTAAGGAAATGGTCCAGTTTCATTCTTCTGCATGTGGCTGTCCAATTTTCCCAACACCATTTGTTGAAGAGACTGTCTTTTTTCCATTGGACATTCTTTCCTGCTTTGTCAAAGATTAGTTGACCATAGAGTTGAGGGTCCATTTCTGGGCTCTCGATTCTGTTCCATTGATCTATGTGTCTGTTTTTGTGCCAGTACCATACTGTCTTGATGATGACAGCTTTGTTATAGAGCTGGAAGTCTGGAATTGTGATGCCGCCAGCTTTGCTTTTCTTTTTCAATATTCCTCTGGCTATTCAGGGTCTCTTCTGGTTCCATAAAAATTTTAGGATTATTTGTTCCATTTCTTTGAAAAAAGTGGATGGTATTTTGATGGGGATTGCATTGAATGTGTAGATTGCTCTAGGTAGCCCTGACATCTTCACAATGTTTGTTCTTCCAATCCATGAGCATGGAACGGTTTTCCATTTCTTTATGTCTTCTTCAATTTCTTTCATGAGTATTTTATAGTTTTCTGAGTACAGGTCCTTTGCCTCTTTGGTTAGATTTATTCCTAGGTATCTTATGGTTTTGGGTGCAATTGTAAATGGGATCGACTCCTTGATTTGTCTCTCTTCTGTCTTGTTGTTGGTGTATAGCAATGCCACTGATTTCTGTGCACTGATTTTATAGCCTGCTACTTTACTGAATTCCTGTATGAGTTCTAGCAGTTTTGGGGTGGAGTCTTTTGGGTTTTCCACATACAGTATCATATCCTCTGCAAACAGTGAGAGTTTGACTTCTCTGCCAATTTGGATGCCTTTGATTTCTTTTTGTTGTCTGATTGCTGTGGCTAGGACTTCTAATACTGTGTTGAATAGCAGTGGTGATAGTGGACATCCTTGCCATGTTCCTGACCTTAGGGGGAAAGCTCTCAGTTTTTCCCCATTGAGAATGAAATTCGCTGTGGGTTTTTCATAGATGGCTTTTATGATATTGAGGTATGTACCCTCTATCCCTATACTCTGAAGAGTTTTAATCAAGAAAGGATGCTGTACTTTGTCAAATGCTTTTTCTGCATCTATTGAGAGGATCATATGATTCTTGTTCTTTCTTTTGTTAATGTATTGGATCACGTTGATTGATTTGCGGCTGTTGAACCACCTTGCAGCCCAGGGATAAATCCCACTTGGTCGTGGTGAATAATCCTTTTAATGTACTGTTGGATCCTATTGGCTAGTATTTTGGTGAGAATTTTTGCATCCGTGTTCATCAAGGATATTGGTCTGTAATTCTCCTTTTTGATGGGGTCTTTGTCTGGTTTGGGGATCAAGGTAATGGTGGCCTCATAAAATGAGTTTGGAAGTTTTCCTTCCATTTCTATTTTTTGGAACAGTTTCAGGAGAATAGATATTAATTCTTCTTTAATGTCTGATAGAATTCCCCTGGGAAGCCATCTGGCCCTGGGCTTTTGTTTGTTGGGAGATTTTTGATGACTGCTTCAATTTCCTTAGTGGTTATAGGTCTGTTCAGGTTTTCTGTTTCTTCCTGGTTCAATTTTGGTAGTTGATACATCTCTAGGAATGCACTCATTTCTTCCAGTTTATCTAATTTGCTGGCATAGAGTTGCTCATAATATGTTCTTATAATTGTTTGTATTTCTTTGGTGTTGGTTGTGATCTCTCCTCTTTCATTCATGATTTTGTTGATTTGGGTCATTTCTCTTTTCTTTTTGATAAGTCTGACCAGGGGTTTATCAATCTTGTTAATTCTTTCAAAGAACCAACTCCTAGTTTTGTCGATCTGTTCTACTGTTCTTTTGGTTTCTAGTTCATTGATTTCTGCTCTGATCTTTACTATTTCTCTTCTCCTGCTGGGTTTAGGCTTTATTTGCTGTTCTTTCTCTGGCTCCTTTAGGTGTAGGGTTAGGTAGTGTATTTGAGACCTTTCTTGTTTCTTGAGAAAGGCTTGTATTGCTATATACTTTCCTCTCAGGACTGCCTTTGCTGTATCCCAAAGATTTTGAACAGTTGTGTTTTCATGTTCATTGGTTTCCATGAATTTTTTTTAATTCTTCTTTAATTTCCTGGTTGACCCATTCATTCTTTAGTAGGATGCTCTTTAGCCTCCTTGTATTTGAGTTCTTTCCTACTCTCCTCTTGTGATTGAGTTCTAGTTTCAAACATTGTGGTCTGAAAATATGCAGGGAGTAATCCCAATCTTTTGGTACCGGTTGAGACCTGATTTGTGACCTAGGATGTGATCAATTCTGGAGAATGTTCCATGGGCACTAGAGAAGAATGTGTATTCCGTTGCTTTGGGATGGAATGTTCTGAATATGTCTGTGAAGTCCATTTGGTCCAGTGTGTCATTTAAAGTCTTTATTTCCTTGTTGATCTTTTGCTTAGATGATCTGTCCATTTCAGTCAGGGGGGTGTTAAAGTCCCCCACTATTATTGTATTGTTCTCAATGTGTTTCTTCGCTTTTGTTATTAATTGCCTTATATAATTGGCTGCTCCCATGTTAGGGGCATAGATATTTACAATTGTTAGATCTTCTTGTTGGATAGACCCTTTAAGTAGGATATAGTGTCCTTCCTCATCTCTTATTACAGTCTTTGGTTTAAAATCTAATTTGTCTGATATAAGGATTGCCACCCCAGCTTTCTTTTGGTGTCCATTAGCATGGTAAATTGTTTTCCACCCCCTCACTTTCAATCTGGGGGTGTCTTTGGGTCTAAAATGAGTCTCTTGCAGACAGCATATCGATGGGTCTTGTTTTTTAATCCAATCTGATAGCCTGTGTCTTTTGATTGGGGCATTTAGCCCATTTACATTCAGGGTAACTATTGAAAGGTATGAATTTAATGCCATTGTATTGCCTGTAAGGTGACTGTTACTGTATATTGTCTGTGTTCCTTTCTGATCTATGCTGCTTTTAGGCTCTCTCTTTGCTTTAGAGGACCCCTTTCAATATTTCTTGGAGGGCTGGTTTCGTGTTTGCACATTCCTTTAGTTTTTGTTTGTCCTGGAAGCTTTTAATCTCTCCTTCAATTTTCAAGGACAGCCTAGCTGGATATAGTATTCTTGGCTGCATATTTTTCTCGTTTAGTGCTCTGAATATATCATGCCAGTCCTTTCTGGCTGGCCAGGCTCTGTGGATAGGTCTGTTGCCAATCTAATATTTCTACCATTTTAGGTTACATATCTCTTCTCCCGAGCTGCTTTCAGGATTTTCTCTTTGTCTCTGAGACTCATAAGTTTTACTATTAGATGTCGGGGTGTTGACCTATTTTTATTGATTTTGAGAGGGGTTCTCTGTGCCTCCTGGATTTTGATGCCTGCTTCCTTCCTCACATTAGGGAAGTTCTCTGCTATAATTTGCTCCACTATACCTTCTGCCCCTCTCTCTCTTTCTTCTTCTTCTGGGATCCCAATTATTCTAATGTTGTTTCGTCTTATCGTATTGCTTATCTCTCGAATTCTGCCCTCGTGATCCAGTAGTTGTTTCTCTCTCTTTTTCTCAGCTTCTTTATTTTCCATCATTTGGTCTTCTAGATCGCTGATTCTCTCTTCTGCCTCATTTATCCTAGCAGTTAGTGCCCCCATTTTTGATTGCACCTCATCAATAGCCTTTTTGATTTTGACTTGGTTAGATTTTAGTTCTTTTATTTCTCCAGAAAGGGTTTCTCTAATAACTTCCACGCTTTTTTCAAGGCCAGCTAGTATCTTTAAAGTCATGATTCTGAACTCTAGGTCTGACATCATACTAATGTCCGTATTGAGTAGGTCCCTGGCTGACGGTACTATCTCTTGTTCTTTTTGCTGAGGTGATTTTTTTCGTCTTGTCATTTTGTCCAGAGGAGAATAGATGAATGAGAGAACAAAATGCTAACAGGTTAACAATGTCCCCAGCAAATATACTCTATACAAATCAGAAAAGACCTGAAACCAGGGGAAAAGAAAGGGAAAGAAAGAAAAAAGAAGGAGAAAAGAAAAAAAAAAACAAAAAGAAAAGATAAAAACAAAAACAGAAGAATACAAAAAGAAACAGAGTATGATCAAATATGATCAGGCTAGTGCATAGATCAGTGCCCACACACTAGATTTTGGGCATATTTTGGTCTGTTAGAAAAAAGTGCCTCCTAAAATTTTAAAGGAAGAAAGACTTATATATGTACAAAATAAGGGTTGATACAATGAAGGGGTGGCAGATGACTGTAAAGATGAAAATTATAAAAGATTTTATAGAAGGAATTGATAAGAAGTTGTTTGAAAAAAGAAGATTTTTAAAAAAAGGGAGAGAATGTGATCAGGCAGGAGACTAGAACAAAGCCATACACTAGTGATTTAGGGTATATTTTGATCTGTTAGAAGAAACTGTATCTCAAAATTTTAAAGAGAGAACAACTTATATATATATATATGCCAAATATAAGGGTAACTACTATAAAGGGATAAAATATGACTCTAAAAATGAAAAATAAAAATGTTTTTTTAAAAAAAGGGTTTGATAAGATGTTGGTTGAAAAAGGGAAAAAGAAAAGATTAAAAAACAGTTAAAAAAATTAAGTTTGAAAAACTAATGAATCATGGTAAAAAAAAAAAAAAAAGCCATGAATTCTATGTGCAGTATTCCCCTAGCGCTGGAGTTCTCCCATTCTCCTTGATCGGTAAACTTGGTCTTGGCTTGCTGGCTGTTCGTGCTGATCTTCTGGGGGAGGGGCCTGTTGCCGTGGTTTCCACATGTCTTTGCCGGAGGCAGAATTGCCCCACCCTTGTCGGTCCGGGCTAAGCAAGCTGCTCGGGTTTGCTCTCACGAGCTTTTGTTCCCTGCAAGCTCTGGTACAGCTTTGGAGGACCAGGGTGAAAATGGTGGCCTCCCAATCTCCCCTCGGAGGAGCTGAGAACTCGGGGCCCCGCTCCTCAGTGCGCCCCCAGAGAAAAGCAGTCACTCCCGCCTCCCTGGTCTCCGGCCGCACTACGTGCTCACCTGGCCTGTGACCGAGCGTTTCTATCTCTGGCACTCGACCCCGTGTGGAGTCTCCAAACCCAGCAGATCCCTGGGTGCGCTCCCGTGCCGCTCCTCCCGAGGGAGGGAGGGGAGTCTCCCTGGATCTTCCGCTTGTTGGGTCCCTGCTGGAGGAGCAGTGGCCCGCGGATCACAGTTTATGGCAACCCCGAGCTGAGAGCCCGCGCCTCGGCTCCGTCTCTGCGGCCGGCTTCCCCGCTCCGATACCTGGGAGCTCTGCTGCACTCAGGCACCCCCGGTCTTTCTGTGACCCCGAGGGTCCTGTGACCACACTGTCCTGCGAGGGTTCCACCCCCCCACTTAGCCACTAGAGCGATGTCCCTCAGCGGAGCCGACTTCTCAAAGTTCCGATTTTGTGCTCCGCGGCTCTATCACTTGCCAGAAGCGGCTGATGGAGGCACCCTCCCCCGCCGTCTGTCCTCTGAATATCGCCTCGGATTCACTCCTCCGCACGTCCTACCTTCCAGTAAGTGGTCGCTTCTCTGTTCAGAGAGTTGTTGCTACTCTCTTCTTCGGTCTCCTGTTGAGTTCGTAGGTGTTCAGAATGGTTTGATCCCTATTGAGCTGAATTCCTGAGACCAGACGAAATCCAGGTCTCCTACTCCTCTGCCATCTTGCTCCGCCCCCTCTCTGGCTTCTATTTTTAAAAGGATGTTTTTCATTCATTGTGATATTTCACTGAATCTAAAGCTACTCTCCAACTATAATAATGGAGATTTACTTATACATAATCCTGTGTTGACCTTATATTGTTCTTTGATTGGAAAAAATTCTCAATTTTCATTTACTATTCTATTCCTGACTTTGTTAGTCATCTCATCCCAGATTGAAGATAATTAATTTGCCTTAATCTCACGATGATCCCTACCTATTCCATTCCTGTAATATTTTTGAAATATATTACATTAAAACATATTAACATGTTTTGATATATTTAAATAGCAAAAATATATTTTTATTTTTTACATTTTCCACAATTCAATTACATAAGAAATCCCTAATTTACAAATTGATTTTGTTCTAAAAAGGTTAATTTGTAGGTCAGTTAAAAGCTTGAAAATGGAGGTTTGGTTCCCAGGCTAATCATAAGGACTTAAAAATCTATAATGAAAGCTGAACTATAGTACTTGTAATATTACCCTGAGTTCCCAATCTTCAAAACAGGTCATTACTGATTCAGGAAAGTTAAGGTAGAGGAGAAAGATTCAATTTCACACAAATATTTAATAAAAGTTCTCTATTTTGGGAGCACCTGGGTGGCTCAGTCGTTAAGCGTCTGCCTTCAGCTCAGGTCATGATCCCTGGGTCCTGGGATCAAGCCCCACGTCGGGCTCCCTGCTCAGCGGGAAGCCTGCTTCTCCCTCCCCCCACTCCTCCTGCTTGTGTTCCCTCTCTCGCTGTGTCTCTCTCTGTCAAATAAATAAAAAATCTTAAAAAGTTCTCTATTTAAAATAAGAAATAGTAGATAAGAAAACAACCCATAAGAATATTTCAGTTCCTTTTGTTATGAAACTGCTCAGTAAGTATGATAAAATGGTTGAGTAAACGAATATAGACCTCTGCTTCTGATATAACCCCTCTGAAGCAGATGGATCACAGAGGGGCACTTGGGATAACAAGAATTGAAGGATGAATTTAGTGAGAAGACTGCCCACCCCTGCTCCCCCACATGTGACCAGTGTGGTACACGTTCTCAGTTCCACAGATCCTTGCTATATACTATTGGTCTCTACAGTGGAGTGTGCACTTCCCAGGAAGTATGCCAAACAATCCGTTGAAGTAAAAGAAGAAATTCTTAACTTCTTATGTTTTATGTGCATATATATTTGGATATAAGATAGAAAGGAATTAAGCTGTCCTGATATTTCATACCCCAGTGAATCTGGTTCATATACTTTGATGCCATATTTAGTTTTTGGGGGTATTGAGGTAATAATAGGAGATACCAGTGGTGGTATTTTTCTTCTCCTTGTTTTTTTAAGTAACTTTGTGTTGAAACATATGTAAAGTACACAAATCATTATACAGCTTGGTGAATTTTTACAAAGTGAACACACCCAGATTGATAATGGAATATCACCAACAGCTCAGAAACCTCAGGTGCCTTCTTACTCATCTTTATCCTTCTCTAAAAGTAAACACTTTTCTGACTTCAATTGCCATAGCTTAGTTTTGCCTGCTTTTGAACTTTATATACATGGAATCATGCAGTCCGTATTTATTTGTGTCTAATTTATTTTGCACAACATTATGTTTATAAGACTTCTTCCAAGTCGTTCTGAAGACTTTTTTTCATTTTAGTGACTGTCTTACTCCATTATGTAAATATATCATTTGTTTTCATTTACTGTAATTTATTCATTTATTGTAATGCTAATGGAAATTTATGATCTTTCAATTTGGGGGTTTTTAGAAATAATTCTGTTCTAACAACTTTTGTAAGTGTCTTTTGGTGAATATATGCACATTTCTGGCAAGTGTGTATCTAGAGGTGGGATTACTGGGTTATAGGGCAGGTACTTTTGTTTTCCAAAGTGCTTATTCTAGCTTACACTCCTGCCAGCAGATATGAGTATTCCAGTTGCTTCATATTTTTACCAAAAGTCATTATTATTTTCTTTCATTTTAGCCATTTTGATGGATATATGGCAATATATAACTGTGATTTTAACTTTCATTTCTTTGATTACCAATGAGATGGATCATTTCTTCATATATGTATTGGCCATTTGGGAAGCATTTTTTTCAAAACATCTTTTAGGTCCTTTGCCCATTTAGATGGTCTGTTTTTTCTTATTTTTTAATAATTTCTTACATATTCTCGATACAATGACTTTGTCAGTCCTTTTTCAGGTAAATATATTACAAATAACTTCTCCCACTCTGTGGCTTGCCTTTTTCACTTTCTTGCTGGCATCTTTGATAAACAGAAGTTCTTAATATTAGTCAAGTCCAATTTATCAATCTTTTCTTTTATGGTTAGTTCTTTTTGTGTATGTCTGTTTAATAAATTTTTGCCTACTCTCATGATAGTGATCTCATGTAATCATCTAAAATATTTATGGTTTTTTTTAGATTTATACCTACTTGGAATTAATTTTTATATTTGTTCACACTTTGTCTTTTTCATGGGGCTATCTAGTAGGCAAAGCATCATTTATTTAAAAAACCATTCATATACCCAAGGGATTTTCTTTTTTGTGCATTTGCTTTCACTGTTTTGAGACACATTACAGTTTATACGTTCCCAATAAAAAGGATTTATGGATTCATTTTTCTTAAGGAGTAGGATAGTGTAATATTTCATAGTAAGGTATAGATGATCAGGAAAATCTTTGGCATTTATAGAAGTTTACTAGCTAGTTCTTGGCAAAGAACTTAAAGATGAGCCAAACAGATTTATTTTACAAAAAAGATGACTTCCAAATTTCTTTCTCTTTCCTTCCTCCCTTCCATCCTCCCTTCCTTCCTTCCTCCTTTTTTTTTTTTTTTTGTCTGTGATAACCACTGGCTGGTGGTGGTATACTCCAAGAAGTTACTTTCAGTTAAAAACAAAACAAAAAACTTAATCTTTCCCTTCAAAATGAAGGTGAATTTAAACAAAGAGCTGAGTAAGCAAATGTTTTTCAAGCAAAAGTAGAGATAGCAAATGGATATGCATATTAGGAAATACCTTGCATTATATGATTTTTGCTTCTGAAAATGTCACAGATTTTGAAAATGTAAAAAACTTGGCAAGAGAATTTTCTAAGCTGTTTAAAAATCTTGTAAATGAAGAATTTTAGTTAATTTTGAACAGATTTGTTACAAATACAAAAATATTAGTTTTGAGGTAACTGATTAACATTAGGAAATACAAAATTTGCTACCTGAATTTCAGCAAAAGCCTTTTGTATAATGGATGAAGTAAAAAATAAGTACAATTATTTAATAAGTTCAGCCAAGATTTACATATCTTTGTGAGATATCTTTATTAGTTATCAGTGATTAAAGCCAAGTATCAAAATAAACTAAACCAGATCTTCTAATCTCTTTCTGATAAAATGTTAAGCCAAGATTTAAAAAACAAAGTGGCATTCAATCACATTGTTCTAAAAATGTCTTCAATAATAGTATTTTAATGAAGGTGTATTTATTTTCTATTGATACCCAAGAAATTACCACAAATTAGTGGCTTCAAACAACACTCAATATGTTAGCACTCAGTTCAGAAGTCCAGCACAGCATGGCTGAGTTCTCAGAGTATTACAGGGCTGATATCAAGATGTTAGCCAGACTGAGTTCTCATCTGGAGACTTGGGAAAAAGTGCTCCCAAGTTCATTCTTTTGGAGGTGGGGGCTATTGGACTGAGGTCCCCATTTCCATGTTGGCTGTCAGCTAGGGGCTGCTCTCAGCTCCGGAGGCAACCTGCAGTCCTTGTCATGTGGCCTCATCCATGTAGAAGTTGGCATTGATGCAATAAGTTCCTTTCAAGCTTGGAGTCTTTCTGACTTCCTCTTTGACCAGACCTCAGCTTTTAAAGGGATTATGTGATTAGATCAGTCCCACCACAAATAATCTCCCTATTTTAAGGTCAATTGATTTTGGATCTTAATTACATTTGCAAAATCCCTTCCAAGCAATACCTAGATTAGTGTTTGTTTGAATACAATAACTGGTACATCAGGGGCTGGGAATTATGGGGGGCCATCTTAGAATTCTTCCTGCCACAGAGGCAAAAGTGTTACATGAATATCTTGATTATTACAGAATAGTGATTTTTGCTATTATGTAAGATAAGAAATAGATTTTATGGGATAAATATAAAATCATTTATAAATTACTAACATTCCATTTATTACTCAAACACTGCTGTCTCATCAATAGAACATCAAAAAGTGAGCAATAATAATAGATTTAGTTGTCTTTGATTTTTTTGTTTCAAATTTCAGTAACATAAAAACAATAATTTTATACATATTTTAATTTTTCAATTAGGAAGATATATTTATCTAGGGGGGAATATTTGAATTAACAGTTTGCTATTCTAATGTATAAATTTTACATGTTTAAATATATGGTACATGGGATGGCCTTATATACATGGTATATGGCATATAGGGATGAGCCTGCTCTTTTCTCAATAAATAAGTCTTTCTTTTTTTTATTGTTAGGCTTAAGTGATACAAGTGTTTACTAATATTAGCATGTGTGAGGCTCTCATAGAGGATCAAGACAATTTGTTCAGCAGTATTCTTTGATTCCCCTAGCTAGCTTACAGGGTCTTTGGGCCTGCCAAATCACAGATATGATGTACATGGAGCAATCATACATCAACTCTTGGTCACTCTCCTGTTATGACACTGAGCCTCCCTATTCTGGACTACAGAATAAATAAAATGCTCCTGCTGCAAACTAGTTTTCCATCTAATTTCCCACCCTTAATGTTCAACAATCCCAGGGCTGCCATGATTTAGATGATACGGGCAAGGTCTTTGTACAGAAACAATTTAGTTAAAATAATTTTTACAAGTTTATTTTACTGATCATTTTAATCTTCTGAGAAGATTTCCTATAACAAAAATTTCTTTGGTAACATCTCAAGCATTGTCGTGCAGTGATGTGAATATGCTAGGCAGTCTTCTAAGAGAGAGGTAATTTGCAGGGTTTCTGCCACAAATTTCCTGATGTAGCGTCTCTAAACTATCTTTTTTTCTCCCCAAAAATCTATCAGCAAGAGCAGCAACTGTGATTTGTATGGACGATTTCCTTGTATGTTCTTGACCAATACAAGGAACTCACTCATACAAACGATATTAACCATACATCAAATCTTAACTGCATGGTATTCAAGATGAGTGCAACATGGCATTTTTATTCAATGATAATCCTGTGTTCTTTATATGAGACATTGAAGTTATGGCATTTGGGTAAACCAGACCTCTGAAAACAAGGTAATATAAGATGATTAATGAAGAAACATATATGGGGGCTAAGGACTGTATCAGGGACACATGGTCACTAGAAAGTTCAATGGGTTGGCCACCACCTCCAAGACATGCTGATAATCCAAATTAGTGACTATCAGTTGGCATTGTTTTCCTATCTTGTCAGAAATCGTAATTGCTGAGTACTCTAGGCACAACTAATCCACAGCTAAGCCTCTGTAAGCCTCTGGTGTATTTCTCTTTTTCAGTACCTCCCTAGAATCCTGCAAAATTTTGGTCATTTTTATTTACTCCAGGACTCCAAAAAAATCTCAACAGTCCTGTGGCTCTACTAGGCTGGAGCTCAAACTAGAACTTGTACATCCACCATCCATTACATTAATGATAATGCCTCAAACCAGTTAATAGATTTCTCATCCTCAAATAGGGTATTTCTTACTTGGTTGTACTAAGTAAGTATTCCTATTTAACTAAATCACATCTCTGATTGAAGGTAATTTCAAATCTTGATTACATTTTCAAAATGCGATTACCTGGGGAAGAGAAAGGAAATAATACCAACAAAACATTTGTCCTAATGGCGACATGGTGAGAAGTTGGGAGCTATTTAAATCTGATACCCACTGGGAATTCATAGAAGAGGCCTGAAGTTAATACAAGGATCTCTAATTCATGGAATTATTTGATGCTTCCATGAGCAAGTATGGATCTCTATGCTCTCTGTTCCCTAGAAGGGGATTGGAACGTACTTTTGTTATAACTCTTTGTTATTTCCCAAATTGTCTATTATCATCCTGTAAGATTCTGTGAATCCAAGAAAAATATACCAGCATATACAAAGAATAAACAACCGGATTTCCTTTTCTCAGGGGCATGGTCATAACCTAGCTATTCATGAGGACTGAATGAACTGTGCATGCATTTAAACTTTATTGATCTTAAGTCCAAGAAAGAAAATGGGGAAAAATGTGTTTGTATTACTAAACTGTTTTCCATTTTAGCTAGCTAGAATATTGGGATATGCCAATTCACAAATGCTGTAATAATGGCTTACATTTTAATGTGTACCTGGACAATGTAGAAGAAAAGGAAGAAAAGAAAAAAGAAAATCATACTATATGCCAGCAGTATTCAATTGAATATCCTGAGAGGTTGGAAAGGTTCTAAATCTGCACTGCCCAATATGGTAGCCACTACCCAAATGCAGCTGTTGAGCATTTGAAATATATGGCTAGTATGACTAAGGAATACTTAAAAATTTTTTAAAATTATAATTAATTTAAGTTTACATTCAAATAGCCATATACGATTAGTGGATACCATATTAGACAGTGCAGCCACAGACACAGAAATAGCAAAGTTGGGTTCAAAAGGGATATATGTTTAAAGATACCAAGAATTTAAAAGTTTGTCTATTTTCTAATACCTAGCAGAGAGCCAATACTTGTGTTGCAATGTCAGTACTGTCCTTCAATTTATTCTAGTTAATGGTTAATAGTACCTAGACTGTACTTCCCTAATAGATTGTAAAAGCTACCAGAGAGAAATAACATTCTTAAAATGTACCTCTAATGTACTGTAACCCACCTTAGACATTTAAATATTTATTACAACAATTTGCTTGGGAAGAGCATAATGTATGCCTTTAACAGATAAGGATAATTTAGACCAGCAAAACATCTAAATGTGCCTATTATAAAAATAGGGAAATGATCTATAGGAAACTGCATATTCTTTATGAAATCCTCGTGTGTGTGTGCGTCTGTGTGTGTGTGTGTGTGTCTGTGTGTGTGTGTGGTTATTAACTGTGTAAATCTCAAGCAGCAGACAGTTTCTTTCCAGAGTGCCCCAGATTTTTGTTTTTTGTTTAGATTTGGCAAAGCTGTATGACTGTGTTGGTGCTTAAAATGATCACTAAAAAAAATAGGAGCTTTACAGCAGCCTCAGACTTCAGAAGTAATCTTGAACAAATCAGTAAACCACTATAAATAAAGTTAATAAAGTAATAGTGGTCATAAAGTCTATTTATTATAGCTCAAATTATAACTTGTGACCTCTTCTATTAAGGGTCATCTTTCTATGATATACTTGGCAGCAAAAAATGGTATGTTTCACATATTTCTTGAGTTAAACCAAGTAGCAGTTGCTTCTCCACACAGTCTTCTGTTCCTTGCCACTCTCAGCACTGCCTGGGGCCACCACTCACTTTATCGTAATTACCCCCCAAAACATCAGTGTCACTATCCTTCTATTATTGTGTTGCAGTTGTCACATAAGGAAGGTCCCACTTCTCTTTACTGCCCTCTCGCATAATTTCTCATAACTCCACCAAGAACAACAGGTTACAGACTCAGTGAAGATTTCATGACAACCGGAGGGAATTGTAGTCTGGAATAATGGTATGAGGATGGACAAGAAACCTAAGACTGGATGCTAATGTTCAAGAAAAAGCTTTATAACCTCTAAAAGATCCTGCATGGGCTGGCTGTCTTGTTAGTCTTACTTCCATCTGGAGTACAATCCATCTCATCCTCTCAGAGAGTGGCTCCTTTAAGCCTTCACCCCTAACCTCAGGGCTTGTCTCAGGTTCTAAAATCTGTTTTCTTCCCAAAATAGGCAACCCTCAGGTCCCAATCACCCACAAGGTCACATTTGTTTCCTTATATCCAAGATACTCAGAATAGCCCAGGATGGCTTTTTTAGGCCAAATCAGAGTCCTTTTGTGATTCTGTCTCCCACAGGACTGACAATCCTTGGGGTGGGTCCAGTTCTTTCACTGGGTTTTCTCCTCCCACTAGTTTCTCAAGTGAAAATGAAAAAAGCAAATCTCTGTATTTGACAATATTTTTCTGATAGTTCTATGGCTTGGTTTTCTGAAATCTCCTGACAATTCTTAAATCCATTCAGATTTACAACTGGATAGTGGAAAAAAGCCATGGGATAACGAAGAAACAGAAAATCTGACAGCCGTAACAAATGACTAGTCATAAGAGAAAACGACATAGCTGAAATTAGAACAACACAGATGTCTGGCAGAATTTTTGGTAAAAAAGCAAGATATGCCTTACACAGAGGATTAAGTTGAGGATGGGGGAGGGAGAAAAGAAATGGTCCCATATTGTAGTCCACAACTGATGTAAAATAATTGCCCTGAGTCATCCAGTAAAGGCTTAATTATAATTAATATATTATCTTTATTAAGGCAAGGAAGGATATAATGAACTTTATGAGGATACACACACAGGCAATATTCTGTTACCTAAATTCTGCATAATTTGGTTGTTTCTAAATTAATTTATGTGATTATATCACAATATTAGCTGAGTAGCTAGCTTCTGAACTAGTTTTTTTTCTTACTGTGACTCATGCTGACATTTAACTGTGGTGTATAACAAATGGCCCTTTTAAGCAGTAAGATTCACTTATTTTTCTTGAAATATGTTTGTTAAATTACTACTCAGTAATTACTAAATATTTACTTAATTAAATTACTAAATTGCTATTAGTAATTTGTAAATTTTTGCTAGTTTAATATATTTCTATCAAGTTGGTTTTACCTACTGTAGTTGAATCCTACAGTTCTGACCTTCAGTAATATAACCAAATCTATCCTATTACTTGTCATTCCCTCAGCATGCTCTAAGTTAGACACATAATTGAAATGGAAAGCAGCTATTGGCTGTAAAATATTCTGGTGTGTCAAGAAGCAAACTATTAGCTACATCTTAATCTTGTCATTAATTACCTGACATGGAAATTATTTAGTTTCCCCGTGTCTCTCTTTGTTCAACTGGAAAAAATAGGAACATTTTCTCTCTTAATTTCAGTGTTGATGTAAAAATGTGTATGAAAGAACTGTATTTGAAACTGACAAAAAGATGATCATTTAAAATTATTTTCAGGGATCACAGGAATATAGCTCTTACCTAATGAAAACAGAAGTTTTCTCCATCCTTTCTATATCCAATTTTTTCTCATAATAGAAATGAGTCAAACTATGGCTTCAGACTCCCATTTGGTAACTTTAATACCAATATTGTAGCAACTGATAATGGCAGTATATTTTCAGGATTTCTAATCCACATGAACTTCTAATGGAAAAGAATTGCCCACCTACATTAGAGAGTGAATTTTCCCTGATCCTGCCTTTTTTGTATCTGCTTAAAGTGGGGCATAGTAACACTCTTGAAGGACAGGGAATTACTATTTGATAGTGCCGCCACTTACATGATAACAAATTCAACAATTTTTTTTTTGAGAGCCAGATACTGCTAAATACTGTAAGAGATACTATTATGAGTGAAGAAAGACATACTATAAGAAAGACTAACAATAGAAAAATGTAAAATGGTAAAATGAGATGAGTTACTAATTCTATTTGAGGGTATTGATGAAGACTTTGTATTTGAGTCAATAAGAGATCTGAGTCTTGAAGACTGAGTTGGATTTTAAGGGAACAGTGAACAGAGGGTTTCTGCTTATGTATTACAGAAGTATATAGAAGTACATAGAATATAGATTATATATTCTGGTTGCATGTATATGCAATATAGTATATATTATATATAATATATCCTATAGTATATATTGTAGTTATATATGTGTGCATATATATACACATGAATGGAAATAAATAGCATATTTGTGGAATCCTTAGAGATTCAGTGGGTTTAGAAATTCAGCAGGCTTATGAAGAAAAGCTGTGGGAGACAGACTGGAAAGGTGGATTGAAGGAGAAGATGAGATTGTAGAAGTATTCTTCTGAATGCCATATTTATTTTGGACTTTATTTTGAGTAATAGAGAACTACTGACACTTGATTATGAAAGCAAGATTTGTGTGTGCAAAGCAGTTTATATTTTGGGAATTCAGTCAATGTCTGACTGGAATGAGGCTAGGGAGAGACAATCATCTGCAAAGAGACAGAGACTAAGCTGATTGCTCCTGGTTAATAGGGTAAGGAGGAGATATGATTACAGGTGTTACAGGAAAACAATCGGTAGAACTTGTTGGCATACTGGACATAAGGTAAAAGAGAAAAAATAATCAAAAATGACTCTGATGCCTGATAGATCAGATAGCTGAGGTAAATGGCAATATCATTTAGTGAGATTAAAAATCCAGAAAGAGGAGCACATTGACAGGTGTGGTTGTGTTGTATTCAAATGTATCTACCTAGCATGAAGTTTGACCCTTTAAAAGTGAAAAAAGTTGTGGTTCTGTGTTTGGGATTTTGGAGAATGGTAGTAATATAGGTTTCAGAAGGAAGAAGTTCAGGGTGTCAGTGCATCATAAATATTGAGTTCTTCAACTTATTGATAAGGTGATAGCAAGAGATAGGCTGGAAACTTCTTCCTAGGCAATGATTTTTGAAATTTCTACCTTTGAGTCACATCCTTCAAGTTCATATTTCTCAGAGCATGGCCACTAGGGCAGCAAGCACTAGCGATCTGGAACTACATCTTAGACCCTACCTACTACTACTAGATGCTGGGCATTTAGAGGCCAGAATCTGTTTTAAGAATCCCACCACATGCAACTGATGAATTATTATTGAACTCTACATCTGAAATTAATGATGTACTATATGTTGGCTACTTGAATTTAAATTTAAAAAAAAGAATCCCACCACCGTGATTCTGATTCACACCAAAGGATTTCAACCTTGATTGCACATTGGGATCATCTGGGGATCTTTAAAATCTAATGCCTGGACCACCTTTACTGATTCTGATATAGTCAGGTATAAGGCCTGGTCAAAGGACTAGGGATTTTGAAAGTCTCCCAGGTGATTCTAATGTGCAGCTTGGGCTGAGAACTATTGTTCTAAGGAGTAACAATAAAGAAATACCAAGAGGAATGTTTCTCAAACTTCAAAAGTGCAAACCAATCATCTTAAAAATGCAGATTCCAATAGAGTAGGTCTGAGTGCCTATGAGTGCATTTCTAGTCAGCTCTTCTGTGAAATTGACCACAGACCACACTTCAAAGAACAAAGCTCTAGAGCGTAGTCATCAGGCATGTATGATACATCTCCCACAGATATGAAAAAAACAAGGGATTATTAGCTGGGGATGATTTGTCTGGCATGGGAATCAGTAGCACAGGAAAAGAGGTGAAAATAGGAGCCAATCAAATTTATAAAAATATTTAATTTTTAGAATATTTTTAGATCAAGTTATCCAAATCCACAGGTGCTTCTTACAAAGACTAGTCCTTTAAATTAAAATACTGGAACAAGCTAACCTGAAGGGCTCAAAGCTAAATTTTTGCAGGTAGGCGCCAAGAGAATCATTGGATTATCTTATTTCTTCCATGGTTTTCTGGAAAGGACATGGGTGTACATTTCTGATGTAACTTTGACAGTCCTATTAACTATTATTCTGGAAGGATTAACCCACATGGGCTCATATCAATCCACTCACAATTCAATGGGAAAGTACTTTCTATTTGTGTGTCCTCAACCTATTAGTAAAAGTCAACCTCTAATTTTGGAACATTAGAACCATCAGGAAAAAGATCCCCAGAAGGAATTATGTAGTCTTCCTTTTGTTGTTGTTGCCATTTTTCAAAATATTGTGCCTTTATGGATCTAATGAAGATTCATTTTTAAATGTGTTTGCAGGAAGCCAATTTAGCCTGTCCCCTTTTACCAATGATAGTAGTCAAATCAATACTTGTCTAATTGGGCTCAGCAATGTCCTAATTAGCAAAGGGTTGGTCTGAGCCTGAGGTGACAGCTTACCATTTGGCTCTTGAATTCTGGCTGCTTCTTCATTAATCAAAAGAAAAAAATAATCACATATGTTAGAATGATTAAATAAGACCTTTGCCTTTCCATTGAACCTTTATGCTTCTGGTATTAGGAGAAATGGACTTTTTTTTTTCTTGTAAATTGCATTCTGGACTTCTTAATTAGTAAATGAGTGAACTGATCTTGGTGGGAAAGGTATGAGGGATTTTAATTAATAGTAGTTAGTCAATATTAAAGGGAAATGGGTCAAAATGGAGTTAGGTACCATACATCTCTACTGTGAGTTAACCCCTATATTCCATTCGCAAGGAGAAGATTCAAAAGGAGTTTTTTTAAAACTCATTTTACCATATTAACAATTAATTATGTATATAAAATGGTTAAATATCAACTTTTAATATTTAATTTATTAAATAAGTTATGAAATATATTCAAAATCACAAGTTATATAACTACCTTATTAATATAGAAATATGTTTTTTCACATTTCTTGAAAATATTTTAGCCAAGCTCTCCATATGCATCTCCTAAAATAGTCTCATTATCATTAGAGTTGCTTGTTGTATCCTCTAATGCATTTGTCAAAAGCACATCATTTTATTGGTCCAACTTTTTTTAGATAAAACACATTTTGGATCTGTATATGATATTCTCACTGGAAAATTTTTCCTAAAAGTATACGACCACAAAACATGAGTACATTTGTTTTTTTTAATATTGTCCTATGTATATGCATTCATGATCTCCCCAACACAACCACTTTCTGCTTTGCTTTTTAAGTAAATTTTAAAAGGCCTATTTACAATACTACACTTGCAGTTGTGAAGTCATGCTCACTAGAGTAAGGAAGAAATCAGTATCACATTTTTTTCTTGGGGTGCCTGGGTGACTCAGCCAGTTAAGCATCTAAGCATCGGCTCAGATCATGATCCTAGGGTCCTGGGATCGAGCCCCACATCGGGCTCCCTGCTCAGCTGGGAGTCTGCTTCTCCCTCTCCCTCTGCCTGCCACTCCCCCTGCTTGTGCTCTCTCTGTGTCAAATAAATAAGTAAAATCCCCCCCAAAAATTTTTTTCTTGCTTTCTCGAAAACAAATTATTCAGTCACTTAATACTAGTACTGACATATGAGGTTTCAGACTAATGTATTTTTTTCCCTAAACAGAACTTTATTAGTCAGATTTAGTAAACTGAGAGCAGACCAGCAATAAGTAGACTTTGTAAGACCTGGATATAAAGTAACTGTATCCTGTTATCTGAGGGTTAATATTTTAGGAGGAAAAAACTGTTTGCCTTATATTTGAACACACCCAACAATAATAATGTTTAGTTCACAGAAATTGTTTTAAAACAAATTCATACTAATTATCAATGCTTCTGAATTCTACATTCAATTTTATTTTTATTTGTATCTGAAACTGATTATGATTGAGAAAAAATTATAAATACAATTTGGGAAATTCTCAAAAGGTATTCATATACTATATGAAAAATGAAATACACACTATATACTCTCTTATAAGATTGAGGCCACTGTGGACTATATTTATTTTGCTAAAAGATATTTCTGCTAGGAGAAGCAAATTACTAGGGATGGCATCTGGAAGCAAAATTAATTCAGTCTTAATTTAATCTTAAGGATTTTCCCAGTAAATTTAGTAACTTCTAAATCTGAGCCCACTAAAAAGTTGTGCTTACCTGTATATTAGCCAACTTTTGCAAATGGCGGCAACAAAATTGCAGTCGCTTTCCACAAGGCACATTTTTTATTGCTGTGGTCATAATTTGGAGGCTGTTCTCTGCTGGGCTCCATCGGGTTCAACCTAGATCCATGAGTCCTCTTGCTCCTGGATCCTTTCTGAAGGAGGAGCCACCATCTGTGACATGATGTTCTCATGGTAGAGGACAGCTGCTCAGGTGGGACAGAGCCAACCCAGGCAAGGCATCTAAAGCTTCTACTTGAACAAATGTATACCACATCCACTCACACTCCACTGACCAAAGCAAGTCATATGGCTAAACCAATGTCAGTGGGGCAAGAGGATATATTCCCTGCAGATGGGGAAGCATGACAAGGATGGGGAGGAGACAAATAATTGCAAGCAAATAATACAATCCACCACTGATAGTCACTTTGCTGACTGTCTTGTGATTTGTAACACTTGCTTAGTCATCATTAGAACTAGAATTAATGTCAGCAAGTGTGAAGGACCCATGTTGCTTTGAGGTACCTATAATGGCCATGAAATTGGATGAAGATCAATCATGTGAAAGTTGAGAAAAGCTATTCTATAAGTTTTCTAAAGTACTTTTAGTTTCTGATAATGCTATTATTAACACTTTCCTTTATGCTTTTTAAACTTCTTAGAATGATTTTCATTTATAAGTCCTATTTGGGAGTTTTTCCTTTCTGTACCATTCCTGTCAATGTAGCATCCAAGTCTGGTTCTCTTCCAGGTCTCCGAGAGAGTCAGGAGATATTTAATTTCCCTTAGTATTCCTGCTAAACTAGCTAGACTAAACTCTTTTCTATATATATATCCTATGGAGTGGATATGTATCTTTAAGAAGCTAATATATAAGAAGGTACCTAGCATATGGTATGCATTTTAAAAAGTCACATCACTTTTCAGTCCTATGATTTCATTTTGAAAATGTTGATATATTTGTTTCTTTAAAAAAATACTTTATTGTTGATTTTTTTATCATGATACTCTCAAATTCTTAAGAATTGCTTATCCTAATTTTTCTCATTGTCTCTGAAAGCCTGGGGGTGGTAATGAACATAAGATGAAAAGCAGTTTTTCCACCACTTTCTGAAGTTGTTTCTAAACCAATCATATGTCCCAGACTATCCAAAGCAATTCCAATTTAAAATAAGCTGCTTCACTGTCCCCATAAGTACACTTTTATATATAACATCCATGTTTCATATTTTGGCTCACATACATTATCCTTGGAACTTCTGGATTGGTGAACATGTAGATTCAGGAAGTGGCGTGCTAGGAGAGGGCATGGAAGCTCTGGGCCCTTTCCCCCTCCTGTGCCCTTTGCATCTCTTTAATCTGGCCATTCCTGAGTTCTATCCTTTTATAATAAGCTAGTAATCTAGTTTTAAGTTCTGCTTCCAGGTGGTATTTCTTTTTAGGCAACTCGACAGAAGAATTACAAGAGAATCCAGAAAGCAATTTATGATGATTACAAATTTGTCACTAAGACAGACCTTGAAAATTTAGGGCTCATACATCTCATTTTCACCAGGCATATACGCATGGATTTTTCATGGATGTAAGACTCTGTCACAGGTGAAATTGATAGTAAATTGATAGTAAAGCGGTAGTAAATTGCTTATGAAGAATATAGGAAAAATAAAATCTGATAGATAGATGATGTGCACAGAGTCCAATTAAAGGGTTGACAAAAGTTAACAAAGATCTGGCACTTAAATTAATTGAGGAAGAGTAGCAAAAATCTACATGGAAAAAGAAAAGAGCCTTTCTAATATTCTCACCAATGATTGGTTTAGAGTTATTTGAGAACACTGACTTCAAAGTAGACAAAGAAAGTAAAGATTTAAGCTTTTGAATTCAGTTGTTTAAAAAGTTAGTGAAGAAGGAAGAAGACTCTTAGAGCAACAAATACTTTATGAAAAAGAAGAGAAGGAAGGACTAAAAGAAAAACTGAGTGATGCAGAAAGTTCTAAGAATTCAGATGATGAAAAAGACTGAGTTGAAGAGGTCAGGAAACAGCACAGACTTTTCTACCAGGAGGAAAAAGCAGCAAGAATGACTGAGGGAGAACCAGCAGACAGTCCTCAAGCCCCAGTTTTATGATGTCAAAGCAGGAGAAATCAGAAGCTTCAAAGATTCTGCCACAAAGCAGAAGCTGATGAATAAAACCCTAGAAGATCATTTGAAACTTGAAGCAAAAAATGGGACATTGAGTGTATCAGAAGTCATGGTTGTCAGCAAACAATTGACATTCATGTTAAAAAGTTCTGAACAGCAGAAGCAACAGAAGGCTAAGAAACTGCACCAAGAGAGGGAAACATGTTGTCATTCAGTGGTCACCTGAAGTCAAGACACAGAATAGGACTGCTGTTTCATTGAATTTGGAAACAATCCTACACCTGATTTGGAAGGAGCACTTCTACTCCAAATTGGTCATCATTAGAGTATCTTAAACACAGAAAAAGGGTATGCACATTTTTAAAAGTTCCATGTAAATTCTTGATACATCTGCACAGGTAAATATTTGACAACTTGTCCCTGTGCATTATGGGTAGGACTTTGAAACTGACCCCCACCAACTGGTCAGTGCATGGCCCTAGGCTGCTTTTCATACGTTGTTGCTTTCCATGAACATTGTTCTTTTCCTCCTGATTTTAAATCAGGTAAATCAGATTAATATTGTGAAATGTACACCATGAAATGAAAGGTTATCCTGTGCTAAAAATGAAGATTAATCATTTTCTGGGAACTTTTTTCTTATAACACCTGCTGGCATTCATGATTAAACCATTCAGAAATACCATCCCTGTCTTATATGATGTGTATATATTGCCGTGTTTGTGTTTAGAGGTATATGTTAATAGGTTTGTTACTTATGTGTGTGTTTAAGATTTTTAAAAAAATATATATCTTAGGGCGCCTGGGTGGCTCAGTCATTAAGTGTCTGCCTTTGGCTCAGGTCATGGTCCCAGGGTCCTGGGATTGAGCCCTGCATTGGGCTCCCTGCTCGGCGGAGAGCCTGCTTCTCCCTCTCCCACCCCCCCGATTGTGTTCCGTCTCTCACTGTGTCTCTCTCTCTTTCTCTGTCAAATAAATAAATAAAATCTTTTTAAAAATGTAAAAAAATATATATATATGTACTTCATACCAAGAGAATATAATTTAGTGATAATAACAACTTGAAACAAGAAGTGGAAGCTACTCGTTATTCTTTTAACTTTTCAAAAGATTAAATACATATTTTTTATTAATTTTATTTTATTATGTATGTTAGTCACCATACATTACATCATTAGTTTTTGATGTAGTGTTCCAGGATTCATTGTTTGCGTATAACACCCAGTGCTCCATTCAATACGTGCCCTCCTTAATACCTGTCACCGGGCTAACCCACCCCCACCCCCCTCCCCTATAAAACCCTAAGTTTGTTTCTCAGAGTCCATAGTCTCTCATGGTTCGTCTCCCTGTCCGATTTCCTCCCCTTCATTTTTCCCTTCCTACTATCTTCTTTTTTTTTTTAAACATATAATGTATTATTTGTTTCAGGGGTACAGGTCTGTGATTCATCAGTCTTACACAATTCACAGCACTCACCATAGCACATACCCTCCCCAATGTCCATCACCCAGCCACCCCCATCCCTCCCACCCCCCACCACTCCAGCAACCCTCAGTTTGTTTCCTGAGATTAAGAGTCTCTTATGGTTTGTCTCCCTCTCTGGTTTCATCTTGTTTCATTTTTTCCTCCTTCCCCTATGGTCCTCTGTCTTGTTTCTCAAATTCCTCATATCAGTGAGATCATATGATACTTGTCTTTCTCTGATTGACTTATTTCGCTTAGCATAATATCCTCTAGTTCAGCCACTCTGGAAAACAGTATGGTGGTTCCTCAAAAAGTTGAAAATAGAGCTACCCTACAACCCAGCAATTGCACTATTGGGTATTTACCCCAAAGATACAAATGTAGTGATCCGAAGGGGTATGTGCACCCCAATGTTTATAGCAGCAATGTCCACAACAGCCAAACTATGGAAAGAGCCCAGATGTCCATCAACAGATGAATGGATAAAGAAGATATTGTATAGATACATAACAGAATATTATGCAGCCATCAAAAAAACGAAATCTTGCCATTTGCAATGACGTGGATAGAACTAGAGGGTATTATGCTGACCAAAATGAATAGAGATTTTTTATTTGTTTCTTAAGTTTAAAGATAAACTGGCTGGAAAAGACATTTATTAAAAATCTTCATTTGAGCAACAAATATACTATCCTTAAATATAACTGTTTCAGTAGAATATGAGGAAAATCTAACTTCAAAATCTGTCACCCTGTTAATTTTCTGGATAGATTTAGCATTTGGCTTATCTGAGTGACATTATTTATGTCATTCCTGAAGCTGAGTGTTGAAGAGGGCCATGGACACAAATACTGAAGAATTATTATGCAGCCAGGATATCTGTCCTCCCTGTGAGAGCCTCCAGACTAAGTGGGTTGTGTTAATTCAGTGACCCAGGTTGGCTATGTGGAAGGGAAGGGGAGTAAAGAAAAATGACAGGAGAATGGGATCTATAGCAACTGTGGTCCTCAGGTATTCTCTTTAGTGTGTAAGTAATAATCATTTATTTTTACAATTAAAAACTCATTGATTTTATATAAAATGTTCCATATTTTGGAAGATATATTTTTTAATTTAAAAAGAAAGATCAGGGTGCCTGGGTGGTACAAACAGTTGAGTGTCCCGCTTAGGTCATGGTCTCAGTCAGGGTCGTGATATCAAGCCCCCACAATGGGCTCTACGTTCAGCCCAGAGTCTGCTTGAGAGTCTCTCTCTCTCTTCCTCTGCCCCTCCTGCTCTCCCACTCTCTCCCTCTCTCTTTCTCTCCCTCTCTAAAATAAATAAATAAATCTTAAAAAAAGGAAAGAAAGATCACTACAGAAAATCCTATTAGCATTTTGGGCTATGTATTTTGAGACTTTTTTCTATTTATGCATATTTATTTTCTTTAAAAATGATTTCATACTGTACATACTAGTTATTAACTTGTTTTTGTTACCTAACACTCTACCTTGGACATATTTCCCTACAATATATTCTATTACATCATTTTGATGATTGCATAAAGTATTTTACCACATGGAGATTATACAACTTTTTAAACCAGCTTATTTGTTTATTTTTCTCTCATATTTCATTTTTCAGCATAAATGTTTTTGAGACAAGCATTTTTATAGATAAACCTTGGGAAAATGAATAATTATTTCTTAGGGTAAATTTCTAAATGTAAATCCTAGATAAAAGATCATATATATTTTTCAGTTTTAAGAACATATTATGGAATCTTTCTCTAGAAAATTTGCATTAATTTACATTCAGTTCAGCAGTATTCATGAGGGGATCTGTTTTTTCACTTCTTCACTGATTATCATTCTTTGTAACCTTGATCAACAGGAAAGCCAGTTAATAATGAGCTGAATTTTCTTTTTTAAGAAACTATTTTCCAGGGGCACCTGGGTGGCTCAGTCGGTTAAGTGTCTGCCTTCTGCTCAGGTCATGATCCCAGGATCCTGGGATCGAGCCCCATGTTGGGCTCCCAGCTCAGTGGGGAGACTGTTTCTCCCCCCATCCTCCCCCTGCTCATGCTTTCTCTCTCTCTCTTGCTCACTCTCTTTCTCAAATAAATAAATAAAATCTTAAAAAAAAAAACTATTTTCCATTACCCCTATTTCCATTTTCTGTCTAAGAGTCTGTGGAAGAAGAGGCTAAAATCTCAGTGGCTCTTCCTACTCATTCAGTGGCTGAGCAGTGGGACTTGCATACCAGTCTTCCATGACAGGCTGAGAGCTCTAATCTTCAGTAAGGAACTACTGGATAGGCACAAAGGGAACCCTTCAGACCAGTCTGAGATTTCAGGTTGAGTTAGCAGGAAATTTAGGTAGCTGGAGCAGTCCTTTCGCCTTGAAATTCCTTCTTGGTCACAGCCTTTTCAGCAGCAGCCTGTTCTTGTGACTGTCTTCAGGATCTCTGTAAGTAGAGATCACACATTATCTCCCATGGATGTTCAAGGGAGATTTTGCCACGCATGCGCAGAGCTTCCTGGGCCAGCATTTATCGTATCAGACCTGAAATGAGTTCCCTTGTTGTTGCATGGGATTGCAATGTCCACAGAGTGCAGAGCAAAGTCTGTGTTACAGAGAGAAGCAGTAGGCTGATTAATACAACATGCCTCTGTGAGAGGCTACCGGTGAGCCCCAGGATCAGTAACTACTACAAGTCACAGCTCCCAACAGCTGGATCTGGTTGGCAAAGGTTCCAGGAGTGACTAGCAATAGGAGTGACTCCAGTGGCACAGCATATCACCAGCCAGTATTCCTGGAGGATATGGCACTGATATCCGCTGTGTTTTCAATGGCACAAGCTGCCAGCAGAATCTTCTCCCAGGTTCTCTTCAGGTTTATGATATAGATGCTATCTCTTTTCCTTTGTAGATATACTGTTCCATTTGGAAGTCAAGTGTGGTGCGCCTGAGCAGAGTCCTGCTGCAAGAGATTTGAGGACATCGCCCTCCTTCATTTGTGGGATATCAAAGGCTCCAGACAGTGTGAAAATTTCCCTTTAATTATAATGGGAACCCAGAATATCATATGGACCCCTCTCTGGGTAGCACAGAAAGGTAAGGCATTGTATTTTAATTTACATTTCCATTATTATCAACTTACAATTTTTTTCATGTGCATTGTCTGTTTATATTTCTTTACTTGTGAATTACCATGTATGATGTTCCCCTGTTTTTCTTTGGAGTCTTTTGCTTATAAGTTGCAAGCATCCCTTTTGTAATAACCAGTTTAAAAAGTAATCACTCAAACATGTTGCAGATAAACTTGCTCAGTTTGGGGCTTTCTTTTTAAACCTGTTTAAGGGTGTTTGATGAGAAGATTTTATTTATGTTTTTTATAATTTTGGGTCAAAAACGAACTGTTGAAAATATATTTTAAGGAAAACTAATCTGGCAGTGGTAGGCAGGCTTGTTCAGACAGGGAAAGCTCAATTAGGACATTAATTCATATTCAAAAACTGAAATAAGGGTCTGCGGTCAGAAGCCAGAGATGGAAACAAAGCAGAATGAATAAATTTTTAGGGAAAAAAATGATAAGGATTGGTTGAATGTAGGATCTAAAGAAATGTAAGAGTCATAAATGATTACAAAGCTTGAGACTGAGAAAAATGTCCCAGTGCTAGAAATATAAACATTGGCATGCTCTACCTTTGAGTCTCAAAGTTTATTTTGTTTGATTTCAAGTAAATTGAGTTTAAGATAACAACAATCTACAAAACAAACACTGAAGAGTTCTTAGAATTCTTTCTCTACTACATCTTTGATGAGTGTTTTGAAATAACCACTCATGTTTTGTTTTGTTTCATTATTTAACCAGTATCCTTGTTTTCAGCTAGTAACCACTAGGTAAAGAGGATTTTCTCAGATTTCCAATTTCCTACTATGGTAGTGTTAATCCTCCTGTTCCAAGTTGGTCAGGGTCATAGGTGAGTGGTTGCAGTTATTTGCTGTGTCATCAGACTCTGGTATCCAATCTGCTTCTATCCCTGCCCCTGTTTCCAAGTCACCCAGTACTGTATCTAAACTCAAGCTTAGTACATATGTGGGATCATGGGCAATGGCAAATGGTTTTGCTGATCAAGGGCCTATAAAGAGAAAGATCAAAAGATCTTGAAGGAGGTCTGGGGTAGAGCCATGTTGTTAGACATATGAGAATGGGCATGAACTGTGGAAAACAAAAAGCACTGATACATTGCTGTCTCTGGATATAGGAATGTGATACCCTGTTTATGAAAGGTTGTCATAGGAATCCCATAGAGGGATTTCTCTGTTTAACAATGCCTTATCCACAATTCCAAAAAAACAAAGATCTCTGAAATTCAACAGTTATTTTTCTTTTTGAAAACTCATTTGGCAATAGAAATTTACTTAAACTGATATAAGAACATTTATAGTTTTAATTGTGCGCTTTTAATTGAGATAAAATAGATATATAACATTATATATATAATATATATATAACATATATAACATTATATTATTTCAGATGAACAAGGTAATCATTTAATATTTGTATATATTGCAAAATGATCACCATAATACGTGTAGTTAACATCATCACCACACATAATTACAATGTTAAGGAGTTTATTGCCTATATTTTCTTCTAGGACTTTTATGGTTTCACGTTTTAAGTTCAAGTCTTTAATCCATTTTGAGTTCATTTTTGTGTATGGCGTAAGATAGTAATCCAGTTTCGTTCCTTTGCATGTGGCTGTAAGGTTTTCTCAATACCATTATTGAAGGAACTGCTCTGCCCCATTGTATGTTCTTGGTTCCTTTGTGATAAGTCAGTTGATCATATATGCATGGGTTTACTTTAGGCTCTCTGTTCTGTTCTGGTTTTAACTATTATTATAAAGCCAATAAATTAAAGATCCCAAAGATACATCATTTTCCAGCACAGTAAGGATTATATTGGTGAGAGTAGCACCAACATTACTAAGAATTTAGGTGATGGCTCTCTTCCGTAGACAGGGGCAGGATAGGGTGCTACAGGACTGAACTCACTACTAACAATAGAAAATGAATAGGATCCCCAAACAACAAAGGCCATGGCATTGGTTAACCATCAGAAGCCTGGTGCATGCAATTGCTCATAATGACCTTCATGTCATCTGTCACTGTTGTACCAGTGCCTCTTCTCTACTCACATCTATGGCTGCAACAGAGATCCCTTATAACCAGTGATGGAAAGGTTTGGTTCTTGAATGGGTCCACTTGGTATGTGGACATAGATGAGAACTATAAATGGATAACAACTGCACTATATCTTCATTCAGGGTAAGATAGTAGTGATGGCATAAGATATCTAGGAATAAACCTAACCAGAGTGATAAAAGATTTGTACTCTGAAGAGTATAGAATACTTATGAAAGAAATTGAGGAAGATACAAAAAAAATGGAAAAACATTCCATGCTCATGGATGGAAGAATGAATATTGTTAAAATGTCATTGCTACACAACACGATCTACACATTCAATGCAATACCTATCAAAATACTACTAGCATTTTTCATAGAGCTGGAACAAACAATTCTAAAATTTGTATGGAACCAGAAAAGATCCCGAATAGCCAAAGGAATGTTGAAAAAGAAAACCAAAGCTGGATGCATCACAGTTCTGGACTTCAAGCTGTATTACAAAGCTGTAATCATCAAGACAGTATGGTACTGGCACAAAAATAGACACACAGATCAACAGTATAGAATAGAAAACCCAGAAATGGACCCTCAACTCCATGGCCAACTAATCTTCAAGAAAGCAGGAAAGAATATCCAATTGAAAAAAGTCTCTTCAACAAATGGTGTTGGGAAAACTGGACAGCCATATGCAGAAAAATGAAGAATTCTTCTTCATTCTTTCCTGCTTTCTTGAAGATTAGTTGACCATCGAGTTGAGAAGAATGAAGAATTCTTCTGCATATGGACCATTTTCTTACACCATACACAAAAACAAATTCAAATTCAAAATGGATGAAAGACCTAAGTGTGAGACAGGAATCCATCAAAATCCTAGAGGAGAACCACAGGCAGCAGCTTCTTTGACCTTGGATGCAGCAACTTCTTGCTAGACACATCTCCAAAGGCAAGGGAAACAAAACCAAAAATGAACTACTGGGACTTCATCAGGATAAAAAGCTTTTGCACAGCAAAGGAAACAATCAACAAAACTAAAAGGCAACCTATGGAATGGGAAAAGATATTCACAAATGACATATCAGATAAAGGACAAATATCCAAAATCTGTAAAGAACTTACCAAACTCAACACCCAAAAAACATTTCTCCAAAGAAGAAATACAAATGGCTAACAGACACATGAAAAAATGCTCAACATCACTCGACATCAAGAAAATACAAATCAAAACTACGATGAGATACCACCTCACACTGGTCAGAATGGCTAAAATTAACTCAGGAAACAACAGATGTTGGCAAGTTTGTGGAGAAAGGGGAACCCTCTTATACTGTTGGTGGGAATGCAAACTGGCACAGCCACTCTGGAAAACAGTATGGAGGTTCCTCAAAAAGTTGAAAATAGAGCTACCCTATGACCCAGCAGTTGCACTACTAGGTATTTATTCAAAGGATACAAACGTAGTGATTCAAAAGAGTGCATACACCCTTGTATGTTTAAACCAATGTTTATAGCAGCAATGTTCACAATAGCCAAAATATGGAAAGAGCTCAGATGTCCTTCAACAGATGAATGGATAAAGAAGAGGTGATATATATATATATATATGTATATATATATGTTCCATTATATATGTATATATGTATTATAGAATATACATATAATGGAATATTACTCAGCCATCAAAAAGAATGAAATCTTGACATTTGCAATGATGTGGATGGAATTAGAGGTTATTATGCTAAGCAACATAAGTCAATAAGAGAAAGACAAAAACCATACAATTTCACTCATATGTGGAACTTAAGAAACAAAACAGAGGAACAGAGCGGAAGAGAAGGAAAAATAAAATAAGATAAAAACAGAGAGGGAGGCAAACCATAAGAGACTCTTAACTATAGGAAACAAACTGAGGGTTGCTGGAGGGGAGTTGTTGGGGGAGATGAGGTAATCAGGTGATGCATTAAGGAGGGCACTTGATATAATGAGCAGTGGGTCTTATATGCAACTGATGAATCACTAAATTCTGTCCCTGAAACTAATAATACACTATATGTTAACTAAATTGAATTCAAATAAAAAATTTTTACAAAGGAAAGAAAACAACACATTTTAAAAAAAAGATATTGGTGATGGAAAATCATCCCATTGAGCAGAGGTTCAGATAATGCCCTGGTAATTTACTTTATGTAGACAGAAAGGTGGCCCAAGCTTAGTGTATGTATGGAATAATGGGCAATGATAAATGGCTTGACTGATCAGGGGCCTAGAAAGAGAAATGAAATGAAAGATCAGTTTCAAAGAGTTCTGGGTAGAGGCATGTACATGGACATATGAAAATGGTCATATACTGTGGAGATCTTCATATCACACCTAATGGGCACCAGAGATCCAACAACATGGAAGAGCCAATAAACATATTGATAAACAAAACTGAATTGGCTAGTTGACATGAGCCAGCCTCCATTCATCAACCATCCCCGTGTTGACACAATGGATACGTAAAAGAAGTATCCGTGATAGCAGAGATACAGGTTATGCATGGGCCAATAGTATGGGCTGCTACTTGCCAAAGCCATAGAAAGTCCAACCTGTCAGCAACAGAGACCAGAGTTGAGCCTTCTATATGGCATCAACTAGCTACTTGGTGGTCAGCTGAATACATTGGACCCCTTCCACCTTGAAAGTAATAATAATTCACTTTGATAAGAATAGATACATATTATGGCTATGGAGTTGTGTTTCCTATGGATGGAGCCCTAACCAGCACCACTGTCTCAGGGTCTATAAAACATCATCCCTCACCATATATTATTGGGTCAAATCAAAGGACCTGTTTGATAATGGTTTGCAGCTGATCCATAACATGTGGTCCACCAGTCATATTATATATCATAACATTTGAAAGATGTTGGCCAGATAGAGCAATGAAGTGGCCTGCTAAAGGCAAAGTGCTAGTTTACAGGAGATACTTTACAATGATTCCATTTTCTCTAGGATACAGTGTCCCTTCAACTCAAAGACCTTTATATGATGCTATGCCTCAATAAGGAAAATATGTTGGTCCAGGAACCAAAGTGTAGAAGCAGGATTAATTCCACTTATTATTCTCAGTGACGCACTTGGCAAATTTGTGCTTCTCATCCTTGTCATTCTGGGTGCTGTTCTCTTAAAAGGGGAGTCTTTCCACCAAGACACGCAGCAAGAGCCCTGTTGAACCATAAGCTAATAATTGCCACCTAGATACTCCATGCTTCTGTTGCAATTGACCAGAATGCAAGTGGTAGCATATTGGTAAGGGTAATTGACACTTTTCACCTGTATAAGGAATTGAAGGGGACAGGGAACAATATTTTTAATACACAGATAATCATTTGGGTACTTCTTGGTGCCCCCTCACTAAGTTTTGGTGGTTAGTGGAAGCATTCAGTAACGTTTTCCTGAGAAGAGCTTGGTGACCTAGGGCTCAGAAACCTTGGCGAGGGTGGTCTGAGCAATGCCACTGGAATGAAGGATTTATTCTCTCAGCTGCTGGGAAGTTTGCCAGAAGAAGGCCTCCAGATGTCAGCCCTTTTTGGTCACAAGAAGACAACAGCACCTACAATCATTTTTTCCAGCAGCAGCCTCTACCCAATGATTGATCAACACAGGGGGTATGAGGACTCATCCTCCTCACTCCAATTTTGGGACAACTTTAAAGGACTGTACCAAGACAAGAACTTCCCATGTGGTTGCCTAAAGCCCTTGTTGGAACTGAATTAACATTCCCCTCCGCGCAGTCCTGCCTCCTTCAACTCTCTTCACCAGGTTTTGGTCCCAAGAGTGTATCCAAATAACATCCTTCCCTGAACCTCTGTCTCAAAGTCTGATTCTTATAGGAACTAGCCTGAGACAACACATTTATTTAAGGGGTACTACCTCAGACATTGCTGAAAATGTTATGTACTGTCCGATATAAATACCATATTTATTTTTTAAAATCTGAAAAATTTTGAATTCTAAAACACAGTTGGCTCCAAAGTTTTCAGATAAGGGATCAGGGACCTGGGTTTACCAAATATAATAGTTCTAATAAGGAATAGAGACTATGAATCTTTTATGTTTGCCTGTGACCAACACTTCCACCTTTTGAGTCTTCCTTCTTCTTTGAAAAAAATCAGTTTCCTCTACTACTGCTGGGCTCAAGAATCTTTCATAAGCCTAGCTCTCCAAGAAGGTTCACATTTCCTTCTCATATCAAACCATTGATATTTAGAAGATTTAATATTCATCTTTACATTTTATTACATTATATCTTTCCCAGTACAAATACATATTTCCCAAGGAATAACCTTTCTTAAATTTTCTAGATTGAAAATAAAAATTAGCAAATTATCCTCCCCTAACAATTCAGGATTATTATATACAGTTTTCTCTTCGACATGTTATAGAAATTGATTAGCGAGAATGGAAAGTAATCGCTAGAATGATCCCAACCAATACTTAGAATTATATACTTTATCCACATTTGTCATAAAGATTGCTTCCTTGTAAACATGATGGTTTTTGAAGTGTTCTCTGGCATTATGGCTCCATCAAGTGGTAAAATTGACATGAAGCTTTCAGTTTCATTTCCATACTAGGATTTCTACGAAGGCTCTATCTATAACTAAATATGTCTTTGTTTCAAAGCACGGACAGACATTTTTAACTTGGAAATTCTAATGATTTTTTTTTTTTATGAACAGAGAGATGGATTATTTTAAAATCTTTGGTATAGAAACTAAAGAATCACATTTTTCCTACTATTTACAATTTGATTGTTTGAATATCTTTAAATTACCATTTGCTACTCCAAAAGGGTATTGTCAGGCCTCAGGTCCTCCCTGACTTTTGGCCAGAGACAGTTCCTTACCACATGGGTCTCTTCATATGGCTGCTCACAACATGGCATCTTGCTTCTCTCTTTGAGCAATGGATCCAAGAGAGAAGGAGAAAGAATAAGGAAAAAAGAGCAAAAAGGAAGCCACAGCTTTTTCGTGACCTAATCTCAGAAGTGAAATCCTATCACTTTTGCATTTTTTTTTTCTCATTAGAAATGAATCACTAGGTCCAGTCCACATTCAAGGGGAGAGGGTTACATTATAGCCTGAACACTAGGAGGCAGGGATTACTGGTCAGTATCTTAGAGGCTGCCTACCACAAGTGCTTTCCTGAAATAAATGTACAACTCTAAAATGCTCATACTGTACAAAAGTTTAAATATATTATCATTCACTTGCAGAAATTACTGATTTTATTATTAATAATAGGGTTTACTATGCTTCACGTATCACATATTTACTCATTAATTGTTACAACCCTAGAGGCGCCTGGGTGGTTCAGTGGGTTGAGCATCTAGCTCTTGATTTTGGCTCAGGTCATGTTCTTAGGATGGTGTGACCAAGCCCCATATCAGGCTCCATAGCCTGCTTAAGATTGTCTCTCTCTCCCTCTCCCTCTGCCCCTCCCCTCTGTGCAGGCATGCACATACTCTCTCCCACTCTCTCGCTCAAAAAAAAAAAAAATGTTACAACCCTTTAAGGTAAGTACTATTGTTATTCCCATCTACCAGTTAAGAAAACTGAGACACACAGAAAAATTAAGTAATTTGGCAGGATTTGAAACTAAGCCATCTGTCTCCAAAGGAGAATATAAAGTTTAACACAATTTTTACTTGTTATAAACAGAATTTGTAAATGGGAGATGAGAAACACCATTGAAAATGAAGTAAAACAGAATTTTAGGAATAATTCTCAGGGTTCCATTACTCCAGCTGATACATTTTTGTAATATAAGTATCATGATCAACCGCTGCTTTGCCTATAATAGCCCTCATTTAGACTGGTATCCTGATGATTGTTAATAATAATTCTTCACCCTCAAAAGTGTCCAGGTTTGGGTGATAAATCATTAACCTTAAATATAAGGGTATCAAAGTGTCCCAAAACATTTGAAAAATATTTTACATTTCAATATTAGACAAAATTTAATCTTCCCACCATACCTCAAGTGATTCTGACATGGACCTAATAATGGGCTTATACTCACTGTTCAAGATGGTGGAAACTGTAAGAACAGTAATGGCAAAGTAGTATCACGGTATAGTTTGTCTCAGTTAGTGAGCAGCACAAATCATTTAGCTAATTTCCACACACATATGTAGTCAGAAACTCAAACATAGTGAAAAAATCAATTATAACAATACCAAGACATTTTAGAACTTATCTATCACTTTGTCCTTTACAAATGCAATGTAAAATGTGGATCTGGTAAATTGATTAATTTTATCAGTAAAAATATCCCAACTAGATAGATAATGCTCCAAGATTAAAATTAAAAAAAAAAAGCTGCTTAAACTAAGTTAGGCAGGTGAATCAATAAAACATATTCAGTTTTAGAATTAATAAGGAATAAATAGATTTAAAATTGTTGAAACATACACTACAAAGTAATTGTATAGAAAAGAATTAAGAACGTGTAAATTTCCAGATAATGCTGTAGTAGGGAGAAGGGTTGTGCTTTGATCTTTAGCCAGAAGAGGGCATTACATGACTGCACACCATATGATGGTGTGTTAGTATACATTTTTTAAAAATCCAGAAGACTAAATCTGCAAAAAAAGAAAAGTGATGAATCATAGCATCCAAATACTATACACTGAAATCATTTAATGAAGATAATTTTCCAAATGATACTGCTTAAAGTATTCAGCTTTCTTTCTGAGAATTTAATAAACCCTTTTCACTATACATATGGTTTATTAGAGTCAAGGGTTTAAGATGGAGGAGGACAATTCAATTGTTAAAACTTAAAGGACACTAAAAGCCCCTTCTCTAAGTTCTTCATTCTACCAGTGATACAACTGAATTTCAAATTCCATGTGGAATTTACCTGTAACTATGTTGTGTGGCATGCCTGAGATCCAGGGCTGGCACTGTCATCTGAGACTGAGTTCTCCTCTAACCACCCCTGTCAGACTGGCCCTTCCATGGTCTTCAGCTCACCATCACATCAGGGCAGCACCCTGGACACTGACATAGGGGCTCAGGTCAGAACCTGAGGCAGCACTGGAAGCACCAGAAATACCAATTCACTCCCAAATACTGAAGTTAATACAGTTGGAATATAAACATTTTTACCATGCCTATACTTAAGAAGTGTTTCTAATAAAACACAAGTTCCCTTTTTGAAATGAAATCAAAATATTCCCTAGTGAAAGGGGGACTGCACAAGACAAACAAAACCCTATATTAGTCTTCCTGCTGGCCCAAATAATGTCAGTCCCTGGTCATAGAATGATAGCATTATGGAACTAGAAAATTAACAATCAGATTGTGTCTCTTATTTATAAATATTTTATACATAAAGAATCAAAGGCCCTTGGAGGTTAAATGATGGGCTCGAGAACACAAACCTGGCAAGTGCCAGAGTAATAGATCACTTAAGGTCTGTGGAAGGCGGAATTCTATGATGACCTTCTCCCCTTGTGTTGCTTATATGATTAAATTACCTTAGAAGGCAAAAGAAGTTTTGCAGTGCCATTAATGTTACTAACCAGTTGACCTTAAAATAGAGATTATCCAGGGGCACCGGGGTGGCTCAGTTGTTTGAACCTCTGACTCTTGATTTCGACTCAGGTCATGATCTCAGAGTCATGAGATGGAGCCCCATGTTGGGCTCCGTGCTCAGCAGGGAGTCTTCTTCTTTCCTTTTCCCTCTAAATAAATCTTTTTTTAATTAAAAAAATAAAACAGATTATCCAGATGGGCTTAACTTAATCACTCAAACCCTTAAAAGGAGGACAGTTTTCTTCTCCTATGGTCAGAGATTTCAAAGCATGAGAGGGATTGGACATGAGGAACAAATGATCTCCATTGCTGAGATGGAGGGGCTGGGCGGTGTGAAAAGCAGAGACTGAGAGCAGCCGCCAGCTGACAGCTGGCAAGGAAATGAAGACCTGTAACTGTGAGTAACTGAATTCTGCCAACAATGTGAATGAATTTGGAAGCAGATTCTCCCCCAGAGTTTCCAAATAAGAACACAGCCTCAGCAGGCACCTTGACTTCAGCCTTGCAAGACCCTAAACAGGAAATCAGGTTAAACCCATGTGGAATTTACCTGTAACTATGAGATAATAAATGAATGTTCTTTTAAGCTGTTAAATTTGAATAATTTGGTCCATAACAACAGAAAACTAATACTAGGTCTAACCTGAAAGCAGAAAGCATTTGAGATTTTAAGAAAGAGGAAATTTCAGCATAAGCATTTTGTTACACAAGTGATAAACGAGCAAAGAAGCTAAATGGAAGACAGGAGATAACTCTGAATAACAACTGCAGAAAGCTACTATCACCCCCAAATCAGAGGGGTGATGGGAAGTGAGTTACCAGAGTTCAGGAGTGAAGTCACACAGCTGGGGCTGGAGCCACAGCAGCCTGCCCAGTGGGCACTGAGCCATTGCATGAGCTGTGGTAGCTTCTAGACCCTCAACCCGAGGCCCAGAAAGGTGTGCATTCTCCTTCTTGTCACCTTCCAGTCTTCCCCTGAGGCCTCCCATTGGCCAGACTCTGCTAAATACTGGCTGAATCAGGAGCCTGAGAAAGACAGCCTGCAGAGTCAGCCTTCTGCCACACAGAGCAGAGCAAGGAAATGACAAGAAATGAATCTTAAGGCAAATAGGCTCAAGACCGGCACAGACGGCATCAAAGCCCTCAAGAAGACAAGGCAGTTGAAGTTCAGGGACTGTGCCAGTATTTATTTATGTTCTCTCTCTTAGTTCATAGATGGTATTAATTTCTTTTTCTTTCTTTTTTTCCTTTTTTCTTTTTTTTTTTTTTTTTTTTTTTGTATTCCTGTTTTCCTGACTAGGAGATTGAGGTCCAGGGAGGTTAAAAAACATTCCCCAAATTATGTTGCCTTAAATAATAGGTCTGGTTTTAAACACAGGTCTACATAACTATCACTAGCCAACTTACAGGAGTAACTATGAGCACTACAGATGCTTACCATTTGAAGCAGTAGGAAAATATGAATAAGGCAGAAAAATGACATGAAGTTTTATATTTTACTTTCTTAAATAAAGGACTTTCATTTGACTGAAAAAATACCTTTGAGATCATTATTTTCAGTAGCTCAACACTTCAATACGTGTACATTTTGTGTTCACCTACTGGGGTTAAGTTTATGATTCCCTCAGTCATAATATGTTTCCTCTTATAATGACAGAATTAAATCTGCATGAATCCTCACAAGATTAATTTGTACACACATTTCCAAAGTTATTTTCTGAGATTTACATTCTGAAAATTTATGTTGTAGTAATCTAGTGTGAAAGAACTACATGCTTCTTTTTAGCATTAATTTTAGAACATATTAATAATAAAATATGCCATAATAGAAATACAAGGATAACAGAAGAAATATTTATAGTATAGCAGGCATGCCACATATCTCTGAAATTCAGTTGTACCATTGGTAGAATGAAGATCTTACAGTAAGAGGACTCTTATTGTCCTTTAAGTTTTAACAATTGAATTGTCCTCCTCCATCTTAAACCCTTGACTATAATAAAACATAGCAGTCATATGTATATTGAAATAAGGTTTATTAAGTTCTCAAAAAGGTCACCAGGTATAAACAACTTTGTAGTGGGGGAATATATTAGAACTTCTATTCATATCTTTTTTTCTGAAATGAGAAAGAGATTAGTCTTTTATACTCTTTAATATATGGATTGATGCTGGCTCCTTCATCTGCTCTGCAGGTCAGATCCTTGCATATATACCACTATCCCTAATACATCCAGGGCATCCTGACATTTTGAAGGTATCATTCTTACTTTTTGGTCTTTTTATAGAAGTGTGTTAAGTATTGAAACCTTTCTGTCCCCATTAAATGTATTTATAGAAACATTATATTATGTAAACTGTACTAATCCTTAAAAACTAGACAAGTAGCATAAAAAAGTCCCTTTAATAAAATTGTTTGTATATAATTCTGATAATGCAAATATAAAGAGAAAAGCAGTAAGAAAATGATTGACCTGATACTTCTGATATTAGCCCTGTTTTAGCCACAAGGAAATAAAATTCATGATGATTCAATTAAATATATCATGTTCAATCACATCATTCTCACAGAACTATATTCTTACTAATCATATTTTTATTGAGAAGAAAAATGATTACTCTATCATTACAAATAAAAATTATTTGAAATAGCATATTTTATATATTTTGTCTTTATCACCTATTTTTGTATATCTATTTTCTGTATGTTTTGCAATATGACAATACATGAGTACCGTTGCAACTGGCTACAATGTGAAACTAAATTGGGGTATATATATTAGGGTGCATGCTCAAAATATGATGGGAGTGCCTGATCTGTAAAGTCGAGAGAACCTTGTTTAGAGAATCTTAAGAATACAGAGATACAAAAGAATAATCTATAGTTTTTACTTTTATTAACTAATGGTTAATTCATCAGTGTGATTTTGAAATATTATCTAATAGCATATCTTTTTATTTTCAGATGAGCCTTTTATGTAGAGAACCTGTGAGTTAGAAGTGACTTCCTTTCTTTATATACATGAAATGCTTTACAGTATATAATGTATATAATGCACTCACTCATTCATTCATTTATTTTCACACATTCATCAAGTATTTACTGAATAATGTCTAAGTCCTAAGCACTGTTCTAAGTATAGACAAGATAGCAGTAATCAAAATAAAGTTTCTGGTCTTATATAACTTTCTAATACTTTCTAATATTGGACACCATCTTAGTCCATTCAGGCTGCTACAACAAACTGCCATTGACTGAGTAGCTTAAACAACAAACACTTGTTTCTCACAGTTCAGGAGGCTTGAGAAGTCCAAGGCCAAGGTCCCAGCAGATTCAGTGTCTGGTGAGAGCTCACTTCCTGGTTCATAGGTGACCGTCTTCTCACTATTTCCTCATGAGACTGGGGGAAAATAAGGAGAGAGCTCTCTGGAGTTCTCTTCTATAAAGACACTAATTGCATTTATGAGGGCTGTGCCCTCATGATCTAAACACCTCCCAAAGGCCTCATCTTTTTTTCCCCCCAAAGACCTCATCTTCTAACACTACTGCATTGGGGTTTGGGATTTCAGCATAAAAATTTTGGAAGGGTACAAATATCCAGTCTATAACAGACGCCAACATTTACCATGACAGGCATGGGAAGAAGAAATAAGCTAAACGTACACATTTTCCCTTCTTTAATTCTTTCCGTTTGTGCTCTCTGATTGATTCCATAAAAACAAGCTCTAAGCAGAGTTGCAAAAGAAGAGCTATTTCTCATCAGTTCCATTCACTTTACCTTTGGCAAACTCTCTTCTCCCTTCTTTGCCACAATCCTCATCCAACCTGGACCCCTGTGCCTCTGGTCTGAGGGGCTGCCCAGGATGCCCAACATATCTCTCTCCCTGGCCAAATGCTCCATGTGAATCTTGACTTCTCTCTGATTTTAAAATGTACCTCTCTGTCTTATTGTCTTAAGACAATTGTAGATAAGTTTCTAATTTGACACATTGTTTTGGTAAGAATGTAATGAGATAAAAATGGATTAATAACTAATTACTAAGGATCATAGGATACTCATTCTATTAAATAACTATACCTCAAGAATTTTTTTAAAGATTTTATTTATTTATTTGAGAGAGAGTGAGAGAGAGCAGGAGAGGGGAGAGGGTCAGAGGGGAGTCCGATGTGGGACTCGATCCTGGGTACTCTAGGATCATGACCTGAGCTAAAGGCAGTCACTAACCAACTGAGCCACCCAGGCACCCTATACCTCAAGAATTTTGATATACATTAGATTTAAGTATAATGCCAAACTCTACTCATAATCTATTCATAATATATAGCCTTTTCTATGTACAACAAATCTGTCCTAGTATCTTCAAGGAGAACAAAGATGGACTCACCAGATGAGAAATAGATTGAATAGGCAGGAGTTTGTTATCCAGTTTGTGACAGAGTCACCAAAGAAGGCTGTTCTTAATTGCCAGATCAGGGATGCACATTCATCCTTTCAATAGGCAGTGGTCACTGTGATGTGAAAGACTACATCTAAGCAAGGCTAAGTAGGACACAGAGAATGGCTTTTCATACTACAACACAATGTGGAATAGTTATTTTAGCATAAATACATAAAAAATATTCATGCAGGATTCAATCTTGCCAGGGTAAAATGTACGAATACTTTTTATAAATAGACCCTGAAGATGGGTCACCATGAGACTTTCCCCAACTCACCAGTTCTACCACAGGATGTAATTATTTCCGTCATTGCCATCCTAACTTCCCCGAACACACACACACTTTGGACCCTTTTCAATAACATAACTAGACAGAGATTACTAATCAACATCCAAAACACAAACCAAGTAAAAGACCTAATGGGAAGAAGCAAAGGTTAAATGCGGAGGAGTTGTGGGAGAAAGTCTTTGATGAAAGTGACTGCCAACAGTCAGTGGGTAGTCATATGAGATGCTCCAAGCATTTAAAATTAAAACTGTATATGTTTTGGATAGAATTTAATAAAATTGAAAACCCCTTCCATATTTCTGCACCTTCGTGGACACTAATACAAAGTAAAGGCCTATCTATATGTGTCAGTTTTCCTGGCTGATTTGATTCTGTGATTATGGACTTCAATTCTCTTCTTTCGTCAGTAGAAGTGAAAAGTGCTAAAATGACATCTAACAGGGAAGCAGATGCTACTATCCAAGATAGTTGAACACGGTATATGCGTAAGTCTAAGTCTATATCTATATTTAAATAAAAATATCCATTATTCTAAAAGAATATTGTTATTCTTTAACCAGAGAACCAGAAGTATGCTATTCTGTGAGTTTACCTTGGTTTCCTTCCAAAACCTCCTACAGGACATGTCACCTATACAGTGTTTTGGAAGTCCAGTTGTTTGGCAAGGTTTCTTAAAAATTCTTCAAGATAAATTGCTTTTGTTAAAAATAAAAGGCATATCCATGAGTGATAAGGCAGAGAGGTAGATAGGCCAAAGCAAATGTGGTTAGGAGACCACCCTTTTATGCACTAGGGATATCACTTGAAACCAGCAATCATAAATTAGTTTGAAAACCCTGTGTTCTTTGTTATCCTAGGTACGAAAAGTGAAAGTGTTTTGAGTTTTTAAGGCGAGGCAAAAGTCTGGGGATGATAATTGTGAACCATGAAAAATGTACTAGGCAAATGTTTTAAGTGTGAAAATGAAGAAACAAAACAGGTTTATAGAGGAGGACAAATAAATTTCCCTTTACCCTTCTGAGTTCTTGGATGAGACACCTGTAATAAAAGACAAATTGACAAGAGAAAAAACGAACAGAAGCTTATTAACATGTCTACCTCATGCACACATGGGAGATACCAAGGGAAAATGACTAATTCAAAGTGGTGGCTTCTCAGGCTTAAATACTATCTTAATAGGGAAAGGAAAGGGTGCCTCTTAGGGGAGAATAAATGAACTTTAGAAAGATGAATGCGCCATTAGAAGAATCAATGGGAGGTGTGATGGCTTGTGACAAAGTTTGGGGTTTGTGTTGACTTTTAGTCCCTTCTCCTGTGATAAGGGTCAGTATTCCCTGGTTGATGAAATAGCCAGGGAGGAAATTTATGACAATTAAGTTCCTTTTGAAGGATCTGAGGATCTGTCTTTAGGCAGATAAGGGGAAATTCAAGGAAAGCTTCTCCCTGCATCTGCTGTTTTCAGGTGGCTATAGCTCAAAATAATATACAAAAGCAGAATATTTTGTGGTGACATGTTCTGATCTCCTGTGGCCATATATTGGGCTGATATATTCTGCCACCCTTCAGATTTTAGAGAGTTTTCAAAACATTTCTCTTAAAGTTGTGTATGAGCTGAAAGTCAAGGATATGTCAATCCTGTTGCATGATTTGTTACTAGTTTTCAAGTAAGTTTTTGGAAGAGTAGAATGCAGTAAGGACACATATGCCAAGTTTTTATCACTCATTCTGGTAGAGGGCTTAAAGATTTTGAGTTAAAAAGATTTTGAATTAAATAAGGAGTTTATAAAAAATGTGCACAATGCAGAAGGGACCGTGGAACTTGACCAGAAAACCAGTATAGTTCAAAGAACTATGGCCAAGATCTGTGAATCAAAATCAGGGGAAAAATTAACTTGAATGCTTTCTTAAATTTCTCGCACAGTGCAATTAACTTTGGTGCAAGAGAAGCTGAGAACACAGCAAATTTTTGAAGCCAGATAGTTGACAGAAGTGGTGACTCAGCACCAAGCTCATGCCTTAGTGGAAAAGTGTTAGAGACAAGTCCATGGGACTTGAGAACCTTCAAGCTTCACCTTTGAGAAGAGAGGTAAGCCATCAAGATGAAAGACTCCCTTTAAGTTCCAGGCAACCCAGTACAGATGTCACTTCCATGATTATACTAGAGAGATTCTCCTTGATGGCTTGATGAAATAAGCAGCCATTCTGAAAAAGCCCAAGTGTCAAGAAACTGCAAGCAGCCTCTAGGAACTGTGGGAGACAGCTGACAGCCAGCAAGAAGCTAGGGACCTGAATCCTACAACCACAAGGGAATGAATTGTGCTAACAACCCCAATGAGTGTTATTGCTTGAATTGTGTCCTCTAAAAAGGATATGATGAGGTCCTAACCCCCAGTACCTCAGAATATGATGTCATTTGGAAATAGGGTCATTGTGTTTGTAAGTAGTTAAGATAATACTGGAGTATAGTAGGCCCTCAATTCAATATATCTGATGTCCTTACAAGAGAAGAAGACACACAGGGAGAAGATAGCCATGTGAGGACACAGGTAGAGTGATGCATCCAAAAACCAACAAAAGCCAAAGATTGCCAGCAAACATTAGAAGGGAGAACAGGCAAAGGATTTTTTCTACAGGTTTCAGAGGGAGCATGGCTCTGCTGACACCTTGATTTCAGATTATGGCATCCAGAGTGATGAGACAATTTCTGTTGTTTTAAGCCACTCAGTTTGTATATTTTATTATGGCAGCTTCAGGAAACTAATATAGTGAGCTTTGAAACAGATTCCTCCTCAGCCAAGCCTCTAAATGGAAATGCAGCCTGGATGTCTTGACTGGAGCCTTGTGAGACTCTAAGCAGAGGATCCAGCTGAGCTGTGCCCAGACTCTTGGCCACAGAAACTGCGAGATAATAAATGTGTGTTGTTTGAAGCTGCCAAGTCTGTGGTAAATTGTTACACAGCATTTCTTTTTTCTTTTTTTTTTTTTTTGACAGAGAGAGAGAGAGAGAGAGAATGAGCCAAGGGGAAAGGCAGAGGGCAGAGGGAGAAGCAGGCTCCCGGCTGAGCAGGAAACCCGACATGAGACCCCATCCCAGGACCCCGGGATCATGACCTGAGCCCAAGGCAGACGCTCAACCGACTGAGCCACCCAGGTGCCCCTAACACAGCATTTCTGAACCTATGTCTTCATCAATTGGGAACATAGCATCATAGCAGCGATCTTTAAAATGTATATACCTAATTCTGCAGATTACAGTTCCATTATTAAAATGTGTCATATCCAAACTGGTACCTCCACTATACCTTCAAGAGTTTGGTAACTTCTAGAGGTGTGGTTTATGGTAAAGTCAGTGGGACCCATGGTACACCTCTGTTGTGAGGTGGGCCTCTTGGTCCACAGCAGTGTTTCACAGGATCTCTTATTGGTGGATAAGATTTTGAGAGCCCTGGGAAAATAGTGCTGGCTGAGAAACTAAGCAGGGGAGGCAAATCCATATATAGACTATGTGTCAAACTTGGTCGGTTTGATTTTTTGCCTTTTCAGAATAGAAGAATTCTGATTTATAATCGACTTGCCAGCAACCGACTTGGTCTCCTTGAGGTATGATACAATTTCAAGGGACCAGTGTTGATCTCTGTTTCTGGTAGATCATACATTCAGCAGTGGTGGTATAAGGATCAACCCTGATGAGGGGAAGCCCATGCTATTGGGTCCATGAATGGCATCTATCTATCCCTGCCTGCATGTCTACTCTGTTCATGAACCCTTAAAAGAAATGGGGTGGTCAAGAACAAAGGCTGACTGACATGAACTGGCCAAGTCATCTTATCTACTTTTCTCTTCCACAGTGGCCATCAATATATCTGCCCAGTTTTTCTTATTTTTGTTTTTATTGTTTAACCTGGATTCCTAGAGGTTGATTCTGTGTCTTCATATCTTAATGATCAGACAATGATTATAGACTTAAGGCTTCTATCTTCTGCCAATTTATCTGTGTGAGGTGGTAAACACACCCAAAGTTGAAGCCAGTTACAAGTCCATTTTTTTAATTATAGTTGACATACAATGTTATATTAACTTCAGCTGTACAACATAGTGTTTGGACAATTATTCAGTGCTCACCACAATAAGTGTAGTCACCATTTGTCACCGTACAACATTATTAAAATATTATTGACTATATACCCCATGCTGTACTTTTCATCTCCATGACTTAATTATTTTATAACTATAAACTTTCACCTCTTAGTCCCTTTCACTTATTTTACCCATTTTCCCACCCATCTCCCCTCTGGCAACCACTCATTTATTCTCATTTAAGAGTCTGTTTGTTCTGTTTGTTTTGTTTTTTAGATTCCACATATAAATGAAATCATATGATATTTTTCTCTGATTTATTTCACTTAGCCTGATACACTTTAGGTCCATCCAAACTGTTGCAAATGGCAAGACTTAATTCTTTTTTATGGATGAGTAATATTCCACTGCATATATACACCCCATCTTCTTTGTCCATTCATCTATTGGTGGATACTTGGGTTGCTTCCATATCTTGCTATTGTAAATAAAGCTGCAGTAAACGTAAGAGTGTGTTTGTCTTTTCAAATTAGTGTTTTCATTTTCTTTGGTAAATACCAGTAGTGGAATTACTGGATCATATGGTATTTCTTTTTTAATTTTTTGAGGAACCTTCTTACTGTGTTCCACAGTGGTTGTACCAATTTACATTCCTACCAACAGTGCACAGGAGTTCCCTTTTCTCCACATCCTTGCTAACACTTGTTTGTCTTTCTTTTTTGTTTTTTTTTAGACATTCTATAGATATGAGGTGATATTTCGTTGTGGTTTTGATTTGCATTCCCTTGATGACTAGTGAGGTAGAGTCTCTTTTCATGTGCCTGTTAACCATTTGTATTTTTCCTGTGGAAAAATTAGGTGTCCTGTCCATAATCGGATTGTTGTTGTTGTTATTGTTGTTGATGTTGAGTTGTATAAGTTCTTTATATATTTTGGATATTAACTATTTCTCAGATAAATCATTTAAAAATATCTTCTCCCATTAAAATAGACTGCCTTTTCCTTTTGTTGATGGTTTCTTTTGCTATGCAAAGCTTTTTATTTTGGTGTAGTCCCAGTGGGTCTATTTTTGCTTCTGTTTCCCTTGCTCAAGGAGACATATCCATAAATATACTGCTAAGCACATTTTAGGAGCTTTATGGTTTCAAGTCTCATATATAGGTATTTCATCCATTTTGAGTTTATTTTTGTGTATGGTGTAAGAAAGTGGTCTAGTTTCATTGTTTTGCATGTATCTGTGTTGTTTTTTTCAACAACATTTATTGAAGACTGTCTTTTTCCCATTGTATGTTCTTGTCTCCCTTATCATAGATCAAATGACCATATAGGTATGGGCTTATTTCTGGGCTCTCTATCTGTTGCATTGATTTGTGTGTCTATTTTTGTATCAGTACCATACTGTTTTGATTATTATAGCTTTGTTGTATATCTTGAAATCTGGGGTTGCTGATACTCACAGCTTTATTCTTTTTTCTCAAGACTGTTTTGGCTATTTAGAATCTTTTGTGTTCCATACAAAGTTTAGGATTCTTTGTTCTAGTTCTGTGAAAAATGCTTTTGGTATTTTGGTAGGGATTGCATTGAGCCTGTAGTTTGCTTTGAGTAGTATGGGCATTTTAACAATATTAATTCTTCTGATCCCTGAGCATGATATAGCTTTCCATTTGTTCGTGTCATCTTCAATTTCTTTTTATCAATGTCTTATAGTTTGCAGACTACAGTGCTAACAAGGTAGATGGACAGTGTTAGCACTGGCTCCTGCTAGCACCTAGCTATTTAGCTTGGGGGAGGTCTTGAAAAAATGGTACCCCTAAGCACTTTTATTCCCAGAGAAATCTCCTGCAGATCCCTGCCCCTCTAGCACCCATTCTTGGTCAGTAAATCCCCTTCGTGTATTACCCAGGCACTTTTCAAACTGCTGCATCTGTGCTGTGTCTTGTGCCTAGTTAATGAGCTTGCTGGCTCTTTAAGGGCTGGGACTTAGTTTCCTATCACCCTCTAGCTCTCTTGGAGTTAAACCTCACTGATTTTCAAAGCCAGGTGTCATGAACACTTGTCTTCCCAGTGTGAGTCCCCAGGGCTGGTGGTCCCTGGTATGGGGTTTAATCCCCTCACTCCCCCATGCTTGTGATGTCCCTCCCACTTGTGGTTAGTCACATTGGGAATTTGCTTCCTGAGTGCGTCTTTGACCCTCTTACCCGTGTTAATTTTGCCATCTCTCTATGACCAGCTGTGGAAGACCTGTTCTGCAGGACTTTGGGTCATTTTTAAAGCTAGTTGTATGGATATAGATATTTCCTCAGTGTGTCCATGGGACAAGATGAGCTCAGGAGCCTTCTACTCCACCATCTTCCTCAACTTCTCCAGAAATACCTATATTTTATGAACTTTACAGACTTTTAAGTGGCCTTGCCCACTTTAATTGAACAGCAACTTTTTTAGAAACTCATTATTATTGAAAAGTTCAAAAGCATTCATAGAACAGCCTTCTGTCTACTATTATAAACTCATTTGTTTATGCGATATTTAGTTAAATTACATAAGTACAATGACACAATGATGTAACGGGTCTTGGGAAGAGTGCAACTGATTTTTGGTAAGCATATAATTGAACTGATAAAAGCTATAGAGCACAGCATAGCAGAGATTAGTCTCCTAGCTAAATGCATTTAATAAGTCAGTATAGGGGTGCCTGGGTGGCTCAGTCGTTAAGCGTCTGCCTTCAGCTCAGGTCATGATCCCAAGGTCCTGGGATCGAGCCCCACATCGGGCTCCCTGCTCAGTGGGAAGCCTGCTTCTCCCTCTCCCACTCCCCCTGCTTGTGTTCCCTCTCTCACTGTGTCTCTCTCCGTCAAATAAATAAAATCTTAAAAAAAAAACAAGTCAGTATACTTTATATTGTACATTAATATATAGATTAAGTTATTTGGAGATTAAGAGAGTATCTGTAGTACCCTTCCCTTTACCATCTTGGAAAATGAGGGTCATGTTCTGGACTGACTTTTATATCTGCAGTTTCCATGTATAGTAAAAGAATAGCACCTTCTCAATGGAGAATGACACCAGGGTCTTTCTAACCTCATTTTGCCTTATAGTTAGAATTTTCAAACTATTTACTTATTTGTTTGTTTGTTTGTTTAACTAGTTTAGTGCTGAAACTTTTTTCATTCAAAACCTTATAAGCAATTATAATAGATTAAAAAGAAAATTCTGATTAAAGAAGGGTCTTTAAGTCTCATTTAGTTTGATACCCATTTGCCAGAGAAAGTGGCTGCTGAGGTAGAGTTGTAAGGAATCCACTTCGAATACCACTACTCTAAATGATAGTCTTCTTTTATAATTTAAGTCATATTATGTTGTTGCCTAAAGAACATTTGCTTTTTGATAGATTCAAATCTCTTACACCAAATTTGTTTTTGTTTTGTTTTTTCTTTAATAAGCTATGAAGGGTGTGAGGTTAGGGGATGACTAGTTGTTAGAAATTTCCTTTGAGTGATTTCTTACTATCTTAACTTCTAACCTGAGCATAAAAATAACCAAAGAAAAATGACCAATCTTTTTCTGTGTGAGTTTTATATTGCTGTGCACAGCAGCTTTCCTTCTAAATTAAGTGTTCTCTTTTAACTCTGACCTTGAAAGCTCAATCTAAATGTCATTAAAAAATAGTGGCTTCAAGAGCTGGAATCTGTGCACTCTGTTGGATCTTCAGTGTTTTTTAGGTCTAAGACTAAGAGTATTTTATAGCTTTACACTCAGTTGGCCACAACTCTGACTAAAGCAAAATTGGATTATTGCACCACATAATGAAGATAACAAAGAAGGGATATCTGTGAATTGCTGTTATAGATTTGTTGACAGAACCAGCATTTGAGAAAAGCTTCTAGCCTTAGAATCACAGAAGGTAAAAAAGCTTTAAAATCATTGATTCCTTAGAGGTAGTAAGTGATGTGCTGGCTTAGCCTGTAAATGGCACAAATTATGATTGCCTTAGGTCTTATTTTAGTACTCTTTCTTCCATGCAAATGACCCTTAACTTTTTGTTGTTGTTGTTGTTGTTCTTGGACTCCCTTGTGAATATAAGGAAAATAACAAACCCGATCCCCGGAAAAATATATATGTACAAACATATGCCAGAATTTGCACAAATTACCTGGCTGAGAATCTCAATTAACTTGTCCGTAGATCCAGTTTGAGGATGAGAGAAGACTTCCTTTCTTTGAAGTGCCAGTGAAAGAGCAGAATATTGTAAATTCAGTCTATTTTTAGTGAGATATATGGTGCTAAGATGTCAAGGACACCTAATTTTTCTTCATTAGAGAAAGGTAATATAAATTCTTGATAACCAAAAGCTCATGTGGCCACAGGGATTAGGGAAGCAGTGCTGCAAACAAGGTAAGCAGTTCAGGAATATGATAATAGAGTTAGTTAATTGTACTGTGACCAAGTTTAACATTTACCTAGCTATATTATCTTAAAATTCTAACAACCAAAATACTCTAATAAAAAAGAAAGAAAAAGAAAGAAAGAAAGAAAGAAAGAAAGAGAAAACGGCATAACTTTTCAACAGATGAGTTCTAAAAAGTAGTTACAAAGCAGTTGAACCCTAGATCATAACATTGCAAAGTAAATTTGATGGTCTTTTAATAAACTGATTGTGACTATGAAGGAAATCATCAAATGAGAAGTACAGCAGGTCTGGTAAAAGATGGCCGGGCAACAGTAAGTGACGATCACATTATATTAGGAAGAAAAAAGGCAAAATCATGGAAAATATAAAGAAAAACTAAAATTGAACAAATATTTAAAACCATAATTCAAGAAAACTTCCCTGAATTAAAAGACAATTTCATCTATAAATTGAAAAGGCATACCATGTACTCAGGAATATTTACTTCAAATTCTTAACACTGAAATATATTATAGTAAAATCATTGGACTTCAGTTAAGGGAAGAATTTTTTGGAAAATTGAGTCAAAATAAGTCACTTGTAAGGGAAAATAAATCAGGTTGGCATTATACTTCTCCCCAGCAACATTCAGCGTCAGCAGACAGTGAGGTAACATCTACAGGATATTTAAGAGAAGAGAGAAGAATCAAGGATTTTATATCCAGACAAGTTATTTGTTACATATAAGCACTGCACACAGTTTTAAATAAGAGAGAACTCAGGAATTATTATTCATAGGAGACTTGACCCAAGAAAACTGGAGGACAAGTTCTTTCTTTCAACACTTTAAGTATTTCACTCCATTCTCTCCCTGCTTACATGGCTTCTGAAGCTGTATTTGATGTAATTCTTAACCTTGCTTCTATTTTTTTTCCTTCTGTCTTCTTTCAAGATTTTTGTTGTTTTGTTTTTTCTGCAGTGTGAATATGATATTTCTAGGTAAAGATTTTTTGGTATTTATATTGCTTAGTGTTTGCTAAGTTTCCTGAATCTGTGGTTTGGTGTCTATCATTAACTTTGGAAATTTTTCAGTCATTATTGCTTTCAACATTTATTCTATTCCTTTGCATATGTTGAACCATATTTGCATCCCAGGCATAAATCCAAAATGATCAATTTTTGCTTCTGAATTTGGTTTGTTAGTATTTTATAAAAAATGTTTGCATCTTTATTTATCAGGGATATTGGCCTATAGTTTTCTTTTTTGTAGTGTTCTTTTCTGTTTTGGGTACCAAGATAATGATAGTCTTATAAAATGAGTTTGAGAGTATTCCCTCCTCTTTGATTTGTTGGAAGAGTTTGAGAAGGATTGGTATTAATTCTTCCTTAAATGTTTGGTAAAAATCACCTGTAAAGCCATCTGGTGTTGTGCTTTTCTTGGTTGGGAGATTTTTTATTACCGATTTATTCTCCTTACTAGTAATTGGTCTATTCAGATTTTCTCTTTCTTCCTGATTCAGTCTTGGTAAGTTATATGTTTCTGAGAATTTCCCCATTTCTGCTAATTGTTCAACCTGTTAGCATATAGTTGTTCATAGTAGTTTTTTGAATTTCTGTAGTAGCCATTATAATGTCCTTTTTCATTTACAATTTTGTTGATTTGAGTCCTCTCTCATTTTTTCCTTGATTAGTCTAGCTAACAGTTTGTTAATTTAGTTTAGCTTTTCAGAGAACTAATTCTTAGTTTGGTTAATCTTTTGTTTCACTCTTCTCTATTTCATTCATTTCTGCTCTAATTTTTATTATTTCCTTTTATCTGTTAACTTTGGGTTCAGTTTCCTTAAAGCACAGATAGGTTGTTTATGTGTGATCTTTCTTGTTTCTTAAAGTATGTATTTATTGCTATGAATTTCTCTCTTGGAATAGCTTTTGCTGCATTTCACAAGTTCTAGTATGTTGTGTTTCCATTTTCATTTGTCTCAAGAAACCTTTTTTATTTCATTTTTAATTTATTTTTTGATCCACTGGTTGTTCAAGAAGAGTGTTGTTTAATTTCTGTGTTCATGAATTTTCCAGTTTTCCTCATTATTGATTTCTTGTTTCATGCCAATTGTGGTTAAAGAAGATAACTTGATATGATTGCAGTCTTCTTGAACTTGCTAAGACTTGTTTTGTGGCCTAACATGTGGTCTTTCCTAGAAAACATTCCATGTACACTTAAGAAGAATGTGCATTCTGTTGTTATTAAATATACTGTTCTGTATATGTCTGTTAGGTCCATTTGGTCTGTAGTGTTGTTCAAGTCCACCATTTCCTCATTGATTCTCTGCATGATTTATCCATTTTTAGAGACAGTTTTCAATAATTATTGTATTACTGTTTATTTCTCCTTTTAGCTTTGTTAGTTTTTGCTTTGTATAGTTAGGTGCCTCAATGTTGGGTACATAAATATTTACAGTTTTTCTATCTTCTTGATATATTGACTCTACCATTATATAATGACTTTCTTTGTTTCTTTTTACCATTTTAAAAGTCTATTTTGTCTGATGTATATATAGCTACCTCTGCCTTTTTTGGTTTCCATTTGATTGAAATGTCTTTTTCCATTGTTTTACTCTCAGTCTGTGTGTGTCTTTAAAGTGAAAATTACTCTCTTGTGTGCAGCATATTTTTGGAACTTATTTTTTGATCCACTCAGCCTTTCTGTGTTTTTGATTAGAGAATTTAATCCATTTACATTTAAAGTAATTATTATTGATTGGTAAAAAGATGGTTAGCAGATGGGGCTATGAATTGTTTCATTTCCTGGCAGGGCAGCAGGATAGGACCCAGGGCCTGTATAGCCCATACTTGGAGACCTCAATCAGGCCAGAGTGTGTACTGAATGTTGTGGTCAGGTGAGGCTCCAACTTTTGCTCTGCAGACCAGATAACCATGGGGTGTGCTCCCTGTTTGAGTGCCACTGTACATAAGGCTGTTGAGTGGGCTATGCAGCTTTCTATGTTCTCTGGTTAGATTCTTTCATCAGACAGGCTGAAGGCTGCAAAAAACAGTAAGTATTTGTTATGGGTTATGAATTAGATTTCCTGCTCTGGTACAGTGGGAGAAACAGCTCAAAAGCTGGTAAAACTCTTTGTTGTCTTAGCTCAAGCTGACCCACCTTCCAAACAGGGCCATGAACAAACGGGGCCACTGGCTTTGCTCTGCAAACTATCAACTCTACCCACTCATCTCTTAGCTTGAGTGACACTATGCTGCACAGATTCCAGGAGTTGTTGCCAGCCCTTCTGGTCAGATGGGGCCAGAAAGCACTCACTACAGTGGATAGGGCTATGTCTCAGCTCCTTTACCTATGGAAAGAGACTATTCCCAGCTATTCTCAGTTTCAACAGATTTTGTAGCCAAGAGAGGCCAGGAGCTACCCTCACTCAGCCTTGGCTATGAATCAGCCCCCTGCCATCTATTCCCACTATAGGCTTTGCTCTGGGGGTGATCAATTCTGCTCATTCAACTCTTGGTTCAAGCACCACTGGGCCACACAGCTTCTAGGAGTTCTTGCCAGCCCTTCTGGTCAGATGGAGCCAGAAGAAGCTCTCTACAGCAAGTAGGGCTGTGATTCAACTCCTAGATTGGGCATGAGCAAACTATGCTCTAGGGCCAGCAGTACTCCTCCTTTTGAGGATCTGAATCAGGCAGATCTGCACTCTGCCATGTACCTTGGTCAGAGTGCACCCCTAAATTGGTTCTGCAGATTAGCAAAGCAACTGGTTGGGATTACTACTTGGCCACTGCAGGCAAGAACTTGGTCTGCCAAGATCCATGTGCTGGTTGTTGTAAGCTTTTCCCCTTTCCCCATTACAATCAGATTACCAGTGGTTGAGCCCCACAGATTCTCCTGCAATCCCCATGGTATGAGATCAGACTACGGGCTCCCAAAAAGTGACCCAGAATGCTGAAGGAGGCTCATTGCTCCACCTGGGCTCTCTTTTCTCACTAGAGGAACTGCAGGCACAGAAAAGTCCTCTCCTTGTGGTGCTCTGCTAGCCTGGGGGTGTGAGAATGCTGTCAACATGTAGCCACTCCTTTTACACTTCTAATGCAGTCTGTCTTGGTGTCTTTGGTGCAGGGGGATGCTTCAGCCTCAACACCATGTTCTAGGATTCTCTCAGTGGTATCTTGTTCTTGAATAGATTAGTTAATTCTTCTTATGAAGGGAGCAAAGTCAGGAACAACCTATGTTGCCATTTTGGTGACATCTAATTCATCCATTTTTATATTAATTTTTACTTTTAATTGGAATGTGTATTCCATTAATATTTAATGTAAGTATGGATCTTTTTTTATTTATTTCTACCACTTTAGAATTTGTTTTTTGCTTATCCCCTTTGATCTTTGTTTCTCATTCTCTTATTATTTTAATATTTTTATATTTTTTGAGTAATTTCACATTTTTAAGTGGTTACTCTGAGGATAACAGTGTCCATCCTTAAATTTACACAGTCTACTTAGGCTTAATATTGTACCATTTCAGATAAAAATATTGAAAACCTTGATGTATATAAGTCCATTTACCATTGCCATTCCTTTATGATATATTTATTCTAGGTTTTATATCTACATCTTATACACACATGAAAATTTCATAATTTTTGCTTTAAACAGTTCTGTGTTTTAAAGAACTTTGGAGGAAAACAGGGTTTATATTTTGCCAAACCACTTCTGATGCTCTTTATTTCTTTCCAAAAATATGTATTCTTTTAGATAAAATTTCTTTTCAGCTTGAAAAACATCCTTTAGTATTTCAGGTATTATGAGTCAGATGGTGATCAATTCTCCTATTTTTCTGTGTCAAATGTGTTTTTTACTCTGTTTTCATTCTTGAGGAAATTTTTAGCTAGATAAAAATTCTGGATTAACTTTATTTTTCTCATTTCAGCATTTTGTCACTGATTTGTTGCCTCTCTAGTTTATGACCAGGAAATTGTGGTCATTTGAATTCCTGTTTCTCGTTATGTAATGAGTTACACTTTTTTTTTTAAAGATTTTATTTATTTATTCATGAGAGACAGAAGGGGGGAGAGAGAGAGAGAGAAGCAGCGGGAGAAGCAGGCTCCCAAGGAGCAGGGAGCCCGATGCAGGACTCGATCCCAGGACCCTGGGATCATGACCTGAGCCGAAGGCAGACGCCCAACCATCTGAGCCACCCAGACGCCCAAGTTACACTTTTTTGTTGTTGTTGCTCTAGTTGTTTGCTAGTCTTTCCTCTATGTTTGCTTTTCAGTAATTTGACTCTGATGTGTCTGAACGGTTTGTTTTTTTTTTTTCCTCTGTAATATTTGTTCTTTTTGGAATTTACTCATCTCTTGACTCTATAAATTTATGTCTTTCAAAAATCTTCTAATATTTTTCTACTCTATTGGGATTCCAAGAAATATATGTCTTCAAATTGTGTATGTTTTTAATCATTATTTTCTCATTGTTATCTGCCTTATTCTTTTTGGTCCTCTCTTTTGGGACTCCAATTACACATGTTATGCCTTTTGATATTGTTATGCTTGTTTCTGAGGCTCTGTTTTTTTCCTCCAAATCTGTTTCTCTTTTCTTTGAACCAAGTGACTTGAATTGATCTATTTTCAAATTCACTGCCTATTTCTTGTGTCAATTCCATTTTCCTGTTAAGGTTTTTCAGTGAATTTTTAATTTCAGATACTGCACATTTTGTTTCTAAAATTTCTATTGGTATTTTTTTATGTTTTATATTTCTCTCTTTAGAGTTCTTATCTTTTCATTTGTTTTAAATATATATTCCTTTATACCATTAAGCATAAATATGATATCCTTCAAAATTAATTTCTGTTAATTCCACCTCCATCATCTGTGCCATTATAGGGTTGTTATGCCTTGATAATCATTTCTTTTGAGAATAAATCATATTTCTTTGATTCTTCATGTTGAGTGATTATAGATTTTATTCTGGACATTGTAAATGTTATGTTGTAGGGAATCTATGTTGTGTTATATTATCTGAAGACTTTTGTTGTTGTTGTTGGTTGGTTGGTTGTACTTTTTTTAAATTGAATTGTTAGTTGGTTACTTTAACAGACTATTAAATTGGCTGGACAATATCTCTTAGGTGGCAGATAAAATCTCAGTACAGTTTAGCTGGGCTCCCTAGACTCTGCTTTCATGTGGTAGCTCCACTTTCCCCCAAATATTGGGGAAGTTAATAAACAGAATTGGGGGTACTTCTTCTCTACTCCTTTCTTGTCGTCCCCCCACACTTTTCAGCAGTTTTGATTTTCCCAAGTTCTGTTGTCTTATTTTTCAAATCAGAAAGAGTAAAGGAATTTTGTAGATTTAGCCATGCCACATGATTAAGACTGTGTGTGCCCTCATGCTAGATGCCATGACAACAGGAAATTTATCCAGTGCTGTTTCCTACTTCCAAGTGTCAACTCTGTGTCAAGAAAGACAAAAGGAAGACGACCTGGTTTGTCACTCTCTAGTGCCTAAAAGCAAAGGGTGATTTTTTTGATACATCATCTGAAGTTTTTATCTGCTACAGGGCAATTTAATAATTTACTTAGCTATTACCAAGGACAAAAATTCTGCATGCATGTTCAAAAGATAACTTTTTTATTATAGAATTATAGTTTGACAGTTATTTACTGACAACATATTAAAGCTATCATTCATTCTGGTTTTTATTGAGAAGACTGCTGTCAAGTTATCTTTTTCTCTGTTCCTAGGACTTTCCCTTGTTTTTGATATTCTGGAAATATACTACAATGCACAAAGGTGTCAATTTCTTTGTATTTATTCTGCTTTATAAATATTGGACTTTATGTTTTGTGTTGGGGTTAATGTAGAGCATGAAATCATCCATAATACCTGGCATGCTAAAATGTAACATGGTGGCTGCTGGGGACTGGGGAAGGTTTCAGAGAAGGGCATAGGCCTTTGGAATGTGGAGGCCTGTGTGACCACTCTGATGTTGGAATGCTGCGGGGGGATGCCTTCCCCGAAGCTTTCTTAGCCCAAACAGCCACCCTGTGATCTAAGAGATGTACACGTTGTCACCTAGACTATGTTTAGCAGAACTCATAAAACATGCAGATTAGCATATCCTATCTTTACTGTAAACAGATTCTCCTAGTTCCAGTAAGACCCCTTGTCACACATCACATGCTTGAGAAACAGTGATAAAGATTTGTGATTATCCTGAAGGACCAATAAAAGCAGGAGGAAAGAAGGGCAATGGGTCTTCATCTCTGAGCGTTGACCCCCTTGCCTTCTCCTCTCTTTTGCGGCAAAGTTTGGAGTCATCTTTCATCCGTCGGAACAGGGATTGCTGGCCATTCCCAGCAGGTTTGAGGATTTCTGATTTTTATCAGTTTTGAAAATTTCTCATCCCTTATCTTTTCAAATAATGCTTTTCCTTTATTTTTTATCTTTTTTCTTTCTGGGACTCCAATGAAACCTATATTACAACTCCTTATTCTGTCTTTCTTGGCAATTTACTTTTCTGTTTTCTTTCTCTCTCAACTGCATGCAAGCTAATTATACTAGAAATATTTTCTATTTTACTATCAACTTTTGTCTATTTGATTATTTAATGAAACCATTTAGGGTTTTCTAAGTAATATTTTTAGAATATGAGTACTCAAAACTCACCACTTGAAACAAAAGCCAGGAAACTGATAGCAGTCCTCATCCAAACACGTGGATTGGTGCCCCCAATCCTGTTGCCCTACATCCCACTTTTTGAGGTAAACCATTACAATCACTTTAATTTCCATTTCGTATGGTGTTGTTGAACTTGTCTATATTTCTAATAACTATATATTATAATTTTAACATATAATTTTATACAAAGATCACTATATATATTTGGGGAGACTACTTTTAAATAAATATTATATTGCCATCCATTTAGTTTTTTTATTATATGTTGTATATTTAACATACTGATTTTTAAATTTCTATACAGTAAAATTCACACTTTTTTAATAATTCTGTGAGATATGACAAATGCAAAGAGTCCTGTATCTATCACCACAATCAGAGTATAGAATAGATTCCTCATCTTCAAAAGTTCCTTTATGCTACTTAATTTTTTAAGAAGATTTTATTTATTTCAGAGAGAGAGCATGAGTGGTGGGAGAGGCAAAGGGAGAAGAAGAGAGAGAATCTCAGACAGAGTCTGCACTAAGCGCAAAGCCAGATGTGGGCTCTATCTCATGACCCATTACATCATGACCTGAGACAAAATCCGGAGTCTGACGCTGAACTGACTGAGCCACCCAGGCACCCCTGTGCTACTTAATTTTTATCAAATCCACCCCCCAACCTTAGTCTCTGGCAACCACCTATATGTTCTCCATCTCTATAGTTTTAGTTTTTTAGAATTACATATTATTGGAATCATTTAGTAAGTAACTTTTTGACTGTGGTTACTTTCACTTAGCATAACGCGTGTGAGAGACATTTTAAGTTATTCTTTTTTTATTGCTGAGTTGTATTCCTTTGCATGAATATACTAATTGTTTATCCATTAATTCACTGAAGAACATTTGGTTATTTTGAGTTTAAGGCCATTATGAATATAGTTGCTATAAACATGGGCATTTTGTGTTATAAATTTCCATTCTTTGCGGTTAACACATAAGAGTGGGATTGCTGAATCTAATGGTAAGTGTATGCTTAACTTTGTAAGAAACTATCAAACTGTGTCCCCGAGGGGCTCTATAATTTTACATTCCTATCAGACATATGTGAATGATGCAGTCTTGAACTTTTTTATTCTTAATATAATATTACAAATTGTAATGATTAGACTTCTTGCAAACTTAATCTACATCAGTCACTTTGCATGCAGAAAGAATAGAGAACTGCACCATTCTAATAAAGAACAAATCAATTGTGGTGGTAGAACTACATTCTGCTTTTGATTTTAACTTTGTCATTACAGGGCTGCCATGTTGCCCAACTTTACATGGTACCACTCACATCCTAGTCTATAGCGTTTTTTCCTGATCATTACTTTTAGGTTTTTAATGAATGAACATAATAAGCAGAACCATCACGTGGATGTGTTTTTAATTTTGAGAGTATACTCTATTGAAACAGATAAAAATCATCAAAAGCAGCTTCTAAAACCAATTTTAGATCCTTTAAAACATATACATCATACAAATTTGCACAGCAACATAAAGTTAATTCCCAAAATGTGTTTACTAAAAATCAGTGTTGCAAGATGTTAATATGTTTAATTGGAAGTGTGTAGCATAAGAGGGAATCTTTGGTTAAATAAGTTTGGAATAACATCATTAAACAAGTATTCTTTTCTACAACTTTTAGTATTCAGAGACTTTAATATTTTATTTTAGAGAACTAACCAATAGATCATTTTCCAAACTTATTTTATTGTGGGACCCATCTTAGGAATCTCATAAAAATTTTGAACTTGTAATGTAGGAAATTAGAGAGAACCATCAGAGGAAACTCCTGATAACATTTATTCCAGGTAATCAGTTTTTATCTGGCTCAATTTAGTGTAGACCATCTGAGAATGGTGCTACAAATTGAATGTAAAATATGAAGTACCTGCAGGAATAAAGTGGACTGGTTAGAACATTTATTATAAAGAGGGGGCATTTGTAGATAGCACCAATGCATAACAGGTCATAGCCAAGTGTCAAAAACAATTTACAGAATAGTTTGCAGCTTACAAGCTCTGGTTTTAGATGACATTTCTATTGACACTTCCTATTTTTGATAATGTTTCTGTGGGCTGACAGAAGATAGCTCTTACTTAGAAAGGCAAGGATTTCTGCCCCCTGGAGTGTCTGAGGTGTTAAACCTATTATGTTCAATTCAAGTGTTAGATTTTTAAAGAGTACTACAGAGGGTAACCTTGGGAGGCATTCACTCCACTCTTAAGGTAAAGCCTAAAGCTTCTGTTGTCAGAGAGAGAAATGAAAGAAACACTTTAGATGTCTCCATGGATAACCTAATGCTTTTAACTGTGTATTCCTTTTTAGGTGCTCTGGACATGAAGAAAGGGGGAAAATGTTTTTATAGGGTTTTGTTTATTTTTTCTAAATGAAGATTTGATAATATTTGCACCTACAGATATTTATGACTTTGTATCATACATTAGACTTAACACTGCATGTCATTTAATAGTTTCTGCTTTTCAGAACCCCTGATTTTATCTTTCTGTCTACCTGTCTATCTATCTAACTATCTGTCTGTCTACATACCTGCCTACCTATCATCTTTCTTTTATTTCTGGACTTTTATTATCAACACAATCTCTGATATTAGAAAAGAGAAAAGGCCATGTATTGTTATACACTTAACATAAATTTCTCTTTGTCTATCTGTGTGTGTGTATCTCTCTCCCTCGCTCACACACACACACACACACACACACACACACAAACTTTTTATTTAATTAATGCTGATCTTGGACAGTCAGATTTATTTTGTAAGGCTTATGGTACATGATGAAATACTCAATTGTGAAACTGATCAATTTTGACATAATTTGTGTTTAAAACTCCATCCTCTGAAAGTAAGTGATATAACATGTATTTGAAAATGGAGTTTGGGGTTAAACTCATAAGTTTTCTTTTTAAAGGTGAATTAACATTGAGACACAACCTGTAGTTTTGGTAATAGCCTCACAGGTCAAAACCAGTGTGTATTATCAATTTCTCTCTGCAGTGTTCCTACAGTAATATCAAACCCAATAGCTTGATTATGATCCTTTTATTTTCTCCTTTGATAATTTAACAGTTCAGCTTCTATAAAAACTGATACCAATGCTGAGAAGAGAAAAATTGGAAGAAGGAGTGGGAGGAGAAACAATATTTATAGAAAGCTAAATATTTACATCTTTCACAATAGCTATCAGTTTTACTTTTTCTTTTCTCTCTCTGAGTAACATTCATAATTTAATATTATTTAATAATCAAAATTTGCTTAAAACTTAACATAAATATTAATCATTTAATATATTAACAATTGCTAACAATAGATTTATAAATAAAATTACAATTAATAAATTGAAGTTAGAGATGGAGGCAGCAAATTTACCATTAGCCCCTAATATTTTTCTTATGTTGAATTATGAAGCATGAAGAATATATTTCTTTCTAATACCAATTCTTTAAAAAGACAATTAAAATAGGTAAAATTCTGGTAAAATTATTCAAGGAATAAGAGAAAGAAGGCACAAATAACCAAAATTAGAAATGAAGAAATGGAAATGACTAACAGAACAGACATTTGAATGACTTTATGGCACTAAGTTTGCAAACAGATAAAATGACAATTTTCTGGAAAAAAAAAATCTGTAGGAAGTGGCCAAAGAAGAAATATGAAACTAAATAACCTTGATTTTTAGAGAAGTCAAGAAAATGCTCAGCTAAAACCTTTATTTCCAAACAACAGCTTTTAGCTAATAGTGGCCATGTGATCCTTTTCTTCTTAATGAAATATAAGAATAAGTTTGGTGAGTTATATGTTCTATTGGTTTGGACAAATGTATAACATTCCACCATTATGGTGGAACAGATTCCTCTATACTTCAACTATTCATTTCTTCCTCCTCCCTAACCCTTAACAACTGATCTTTGTACTGTGTCCAAAGTTTTGCCTTTTTCAGAATGTCATATAGTTGGAATCATACAGTATGTAGCCTTCTCAGATAGGTTTCTTTCATTTAGTAATATATATTTAAAGTTTCCTCCCTGTCTTTTTAAGACTTGACAACTAATTTCCTTGTAGTATTGAATAATATTTCATTGTTTGGATGTACCACCATTCGTTTATCCATTTACCAACAGAAGAAGAACATCTTGCTTCCAAGTTTTCACAATTATGAATAAAGCTGTTACAAATATCCATGTGCATGTTTTTACATGAACGTAGTTTTCAACTCCTTTAGATAAATATCAAGAAGTGTGACCAAAACAAAGATAATAATATAAAATAAGTAAAAGCCTAGAAATAAACTTAGCCAAGGAGGTAAAAGGCCTGTACTGAAAACCATAAAACATTGGTCAAAGAAATTGAAGATGACACAAACAAATGGAAATATACTCCAAACTCATGGATTGGAAGAACAAATATTATTTAAAATGTTCATACTACCCAAAGCAATCTATAGATTTAGTGCAATCCTTATCAAAATACCAACAATATTTTTCACAGAACTAGAACAAATAATTCTAAAATTTGTATGGAACCACAAAAGACCCTGAGTTGCTAAAGCAATATTGAAAAAAAGAAGACCAAAGCTGGAACTATCATACTTCCAGATTTCAAAATATACTGCAAAGCTATAGTAAAACAGTATGGTACTGACACAAAAATAGACACACAAATTGATGGAACAGAAAGAACAGAGAGCCTAGAAATAAACCCACACTTCTCAGGTCATTTAAACAATGACAAGGGAGGCAAGAATATACAATGGGAATAAGTCTCTTCAATAAATGGTGTTGGGAAAACTGGGCAGCTACATGCAAAACAATGAAACTGGACCACTTTATTACACCATACACACACACACCCTGAAAATGGATTAAAGTCCTAAATGTGAGAACTGAAACTGTAGAATTCCTAGAAGAAAACATAGGCAGTAATCACTTTTGACATCAGCCACAAACATTTTTCTACAGTCTCCTTTGGCAAGGGAAACAAAAGCAAAATTAAACTATTGGGCCTACACCGAAATAAAAAGCTTTTGCATAACAAAGGAAACCAACAAAAACACAATCTACCGAATGGGAAAAGATACTTGCAACTGACATATCCAATAAATGGTTAATATCCAAAATATATAAAGAACTTATACAAGTTAATACCAAAAAAAAAAAATCCAATTAAAAATGGGCAGAGGACATGAATAGACTTTTTTTTCCAAAGAAGACATACAGATGGCCAACAGACCCATGAAAAGATGCTCAAAATCATTAATCCTCAGGGAAATGCAAATCAAAACCACAATGATCTATCACCTTGAATCTTTCAGAATGGCTAAAATCAAGAACACTAGAAACAAGTGTTGAGAGATGTGGAGAAAAAGAACCTGTGCACTGTTGGTAGGAATGCAAGCTATACAGCCACTGTGGAAAACAATATGGTGGTTCCTCAAAAAGTTAAAAATGGAATTACCATATGATCTAGTAATTCCACTACTGGGTATTTACCCAAAGAATGTGAAAACACCAATTTGGAAAAATATATGCACCCCTATGTTTATTGTAGCATTATTACAATAGCCAAAGTATGGAAGCAACTCAAGTGTCCCTAGATATATGGGAATGGATGAAGAAATGTGGTATATATACATGATGGAATACTACTCAGCCATAAAAAAGAATGTAATCTTGCCCTTTGCAACAACATGGATGGTTCTAGAGAATATAATAAGTGAAATAAGTCAGAGAAAGACAAGTACCATATGATTCCACTCACATGTGGAATTTAAGAAACAAAACAAATGAAAGAAAAACAGACAAACCAAAAATCAGGCCCTTAAATATAGAGAACAAACTGGTGGTTGCCAGAGGGGAGATGGGGGTGCGGGGAATGGGTTTAATAGTTGATTGGGATTAAGAGTATACTTACTCTGATAAGCTCTGAATAATGTATGTAATTGTTGAATCATTGTATTGTGCACCTGAAACTAATATAAGACTATATGTTAACTATACTGGAATTAAAATAAAAAATAATTTTTAAATAAAAACATAAAAATAAAAGTTTGTTGTTAATTCTCCACATATTTGGGGATTTTCCAGTTATCTTGCTGATTTCTGTTTTAATTCCATGTTGTATGAGAGCAAACATTCTATGATTTCTATTCTTTTAAATTTGATAATGTGTTTTATAGTCTATTTTGGTGACTGTTCCAGGTCAGCTTAGGAAGAACGTGTATTCTGATATTGTTGGATGAAGTGATCTATAGATGTCAATTTTATCCAGTTAATTAATGGTGTTGTTGAGTTTGACCATATCCTTACTGATTTTCTGCCTACTAGATCTGTCCATTTCTGATAGAGAGGTGTTGAAATTGCCAACTGTGATAATGGATTCATTTATTTCTTTTTGCAATTCTATAATTTTTGCATCACTTATTTTGACTCTCTGGGGTTTTTTATTTTTTATTTTTTTAAAAGATTTATTTATCTATTTATTGAGAGAGAGAGGGGGAGGGAGGGCACACAGGGAGAGAGAGAGGGAGAAGCAGACTCCCCACTGAGCAGGGAGCCCGATGTGGGACTGGATCCCAGGACCTTGAGATCATGACCTGAGCTGAAGGCAGATGCTTAACCAACTGAGCCACCCAGGCACGCTGTGGGTTTTTTTTTTTTTTAAGATTTATTTATTTATTTGAGAAAGAGACAGAGTTGGGGGAGGGGAGAGGGAGAGAATCTTCAAGCAGACTCCCCACTGAGCATGGAGCCAGATGCAGGGCTCCGTCCCAAAAGCCATGAGATCACAATCTGAGTCAAAACCAAGGATCAGACACTGAACCAAATACACCAACCAGGTGCCCCTGATATCCTCAGTTTTTGTCTGAAAATGTCTTCAATTTTCCTTCAGTCTTGATGAATAATTTTGAAGGGTACAGAATTCTAAATTGGTGGGATTTTTTTTTCTCAACACTTTAAATATTTCAGTCCATTCTTTTCTTGCTTGCACGGTTTCTGAGAAGTTGGATATACTTTTCAGTTTTACAATTTATAATTTTTTATAGTTTCCATTTCTCTGCATTGATTCTTTATTCACTCACTGAGATCATATTTCCCTTTAATTCCTTGAACATACTTCCATTTCGTTAATTGATTATAATAGTTACTTTAAAGCTTCTTCAGCTAAATCTAACATCTGGGGCACCTCAGAGTTGCTTTCTGATGACTGCTTTTCACCTTGACAATGGCTAACACTTTCCCATTTCTTTGAATGTTTTGTAATATTTTATTGCATGCTGAAGATTTTGGATAATATGTTGTCAAGTCTTTAGACTCTATTATCTTCTTCTGAAGAGTGTTTAGTTTTATATTAGTATGAGATTCAGTTATTGGCTGATAACCTGAACTTGTTTACACTTGAATTTTTGCCTTTTTAGGGCTAATCTGCAGAAAGTTCATTGTGCTGCCCAAACCCTATTTGGCATAGAATCCTAGCAAGTGGTAAAAATATTACCTTCTTTCTATAGAGACAAATGTTGTAGTTTAAAGCATCTAAAGAAATTGAGAATTGAGGCACAGAATCCCAAAGAGGAGGAAACTACTTGGGAAATGAGGTTCTGAATTTGTTTGTAATGTCTTCCTAAGCACAACTCTAAAGCAAGCCCAGGCTATAACTGTAGGAATCCCAGCCCAAAGACACCAGCCAGGAGGCTAAAGAGCTGAGCCAACATTGTAGCAAGCATTCAGTGAGGGGAGAAAGAGGCTGGGGTTCAAGTCCTGTTGAGGAGATAAACATCTCAACCTTGCCCTTGAGAGCCAGAAAGGTCTAAAATAGAGTAGCCTGAAAAAAACTCTTAAAGAACACTCAGCAAGATTATGGTGATTTACTTGCTTGCTACCTGTCATAACAAAGAGTAACCCTCTTTGGAGGAAGATAACATCTTCCTATAATTTTTAATCTACAATGTCTAACATCTATGGAGGGTTCAAGATGCTGGCATAGGGAGATGCTGAACTCACCTTCTGTGTACATGAACTCACCTTCTCCTGTGTACATGCAGCTACATATGGAACAATTCCCTTTTAAAAGAACCTGAAAACTAGATGAACACCTGCTCTGCAACAAAAGAAGGACTACACTAAGATGGGTAAGGAGGGGCAGAGACATGCTCTAACCAAAAACCATACCCCTGGTGAAATAACCCACAATTGGGAGGAATCTCAAACAAATAAACCAGGAGCTTTTCCCTAAGGAGCAAGGGGTTTGTACCCCGCACCAGGCATTCCAACTCTCAGATTCTGCACCAGAAAGATGAGCCCTCACTATGTCTGGCTTTGAAAACCAGCAGGGATTACAATTAGGGGAAACATAGAGCTGTACAGAATGAAGATTTCACAATATCCAGTAACAAATAAAATGATGAGTCGTGCTAACATCCAGGACAAAATGACCAAAACAAAGAGAAAAAAATGTTTAGCTGTAGAAACAGATCTAACAGATATTAGATTTTCAAACAGAGAGTTCAAAATTACAATGATTTTAAAAAATAAATAAAAAACAAAATGACTATGATTAATAATAATATATTCAAAATAGAGGAAAAGTTTTAGACTTTCTACAAATTTCTGGAACTTGTGGTTGGAAATTATAAGAACCGAGTTAAAAAATCAATATTTGGGTTTAATAGCAGATTAGACCCATTAGAACAAAGAATTGATAAAGTGAAAGACAGTTCAGTAGAAAGTATCCAGCTTAAAGAACAGAGAAAAAAATGGTAAGAGTATAAGAAATATGTGAATTATGGTAAAAAGGTCTAAAGTTTGTTTAATCTCTTAGAATGAGAATAGAGAATGATACACAAGCTGTATTTAAAAATGTGCTGGCTGAAATTTTTCCAAAATTCATGAAAGGCCTAGAACCACTGATTGAAGAAGCTCTAAAAGTCTTATTGCCCTTGTAGGTAAATGATGTAATTGATTATAGGCAAGTATCCAGAAATGTCTTGAATTTATAATTGAGGGTCTCTAACCTACCTTGGAAGTTAACTAAAACTTCTTAGAGGAGATAATAAAATGAAGCCAAATTAGAAATTACTAAAACACGGTATAAATAAATCAACCAGAATTTATTGAGTACCAATTATATGAGTAGATTTAAAAATATGTTTGAGAATATGATATATACAGCAAACATAATATTTACAGTTTAACTCAAATTATGTTTTAGTGAAGTTTTCCATATAATTTAATAACTATGCATTGATTTACTAGGAATGAAGACAGTGATAGAGATGGTGGGATATAAGTTGTCTTAAAAGGACAGAGATGCAGTGCATGAAAATGGTGTGTTTGTTCCACATGAAGAAAATATTTGAATTTTTAATTTTCAAACTTAGTTCCACAAAATCCTGAGATTTTTTGGAGATATTTCAGAGATTTTCTGATGAGGGTGAGATGAGTATTTAGGTATAATCTAGAAGAAAGAATTTGAACTAAAATAAATAAATTTTATTGCCTAATAAAGAAAGAGGGCTTTCGGTAGATATTAGACAGTTGACAAGTAAAATAAAGTTTTAGGGACAACAAGTACTCTGGATAAAGAAAGATTTGGAAAAAGTTCATAATAGAATATATTCCACCAATGTGGCAGTAGACTGGGTTCATTGAAAAAGATGGCCATTGAGAAATTAACTGTAACTACCTACAGGGTTTTGAGAAAACTGATACATATTATTAAGATGTTTTTAGTTCTGTACTGTTTTATACCCGTTTACCCTTTTGCTCCAAACCATTAATTAAAGTCCATTTCACACAAGTTTATATTGGTGATGCCTTGGTAAATAAAGAAGGAATTAAATTCAAACATCTTTGGGAGTAACATGCTATAGAAAGAGTTCAAAAGTCACAAAAAGCAATAAGATAAGTGGAGTTGACAATTGAGACCTGAGAGCAAGGATTTAAAATAAAAATTAATGAATAAAATCCCCATGGCCTGCTCCCACATATCTTCAGAAGTTTGGACAAGCACCGAACTTCTCATGGGAAATGGGATGGGAAACAAAAATGTACTCAGCTATTAAAAGGATAGGTGCTTATAGAAGGCTGTGGAATGGGGGAAACAGATTATAATTCCAACATTGAGTAGGCTTGTCAGATAAGACTTAATTTCAAGAGGGCAGAATACTTGTCTTTTAGCATATTAATATGATTTTTAAATTCTAGGCTTTTTAAATATTTAGCTATAATAAAATTATCTCTATATATGGTTTTTCTGACGGTGAAGGAAGTTAGGCATTCTCTGCTCTGGGTGGACTTTGTGATTCAGGTCATCATTTCTTACGATTTCTACAAAGTTTAGAAAGTTTGTAGAAGTTATAGAAAATTTATAAAGAATCATATTTCCTAATCCCTCATGCATTATAAGCTAAAAACATCTTTTTATTTTCATCTAAATTCTGAGTTTCTAAAGAGCAATATATATTTTTTTAATTGTCTAAATTGTTACCATTGGGAAGACTTGTTAACAATGGAATTTCTTGGAGTGTAAGCCTATATTTATCTTGGATCCCAGCATCTGAAGCAGTCTCATATGTGTTGAGTTTACCATATAAATAGGAATCCAGTGACACAGGAAAGGGACAGATACAGGTTTTATCTGGACAGATCCAGGAGCCTAAATCTTATTGAATTTAGGAGGTTGTCTTTAAAAGGAAAATACAAAATTAAGGAGAGGAATCTAGGAGTCCAATTCCTAAGCTTAGGCTTCATAAGCTTCATGGAAAACTGCCTCTAATATAAATATTACTTTTTCTCTTTTAGTACAATTTATTTATATCATTTTCCATTTTGCTTTATGTGTCATTTAATTCTCATGCATCATAATTTATTTTAGTTTTTAAAATATATTGTTATTTTTTCCTCCTGAGGAACAAAACTAAAGAGTTTTTTCTCATACTAAAGGTCATACAACAGAGAGACAAGTTTTGGGTAAAATGAATTAATTACACTTTCAGAGCTGATATCTCTAATCAAATAACTAAATTCCTGTGTCCAAATTTAATGTCATCTTTTCAGTAGATACCATATACTTTTCTACATTAGGTGTCTGTATTTAAAAGTGTTTCCTTTCTTAAGACCACATGATGGCAATATAACTCCAATGACTTAGTTTCAATTTTAGGCCTCTACATCCAGGTACTGCTGAAAGGAGATATAATTTCCATTTTCTCAGATACCAAGAGCTTACCTGTCAAATAATTTGCCAGCATTTTGCCCTAGGGGTTTTATTTTATTTGTATTTTATTTTATTTTTACTTTACCATAGTTTGTAACATATCAGGATATTTTTAAAAGTTACAGCTTTTTATATCTTTTTTAAATTTTTTATAAATATTGTGTTTTCTTTAGGCAAACTTGCACAGGGTAAACCAGTCTGGAGCCGGACCTTTATTAATATAAAAACCTTTATTCATTGGAATATGTGAGTTTGGAAACACAAAGATGTTAAGAATCATTCTTATTTATTAGTCTCCCTCTTCCCAAACTCCATATAGTTTCTTCTCCAGTCATTATCTAGAGTGCATTTTGAACAATTAGGGAGAAAAAAGAACCACATGATATGGTGGGTCAGAGAAACATTTGCCACAAAAAGAAATGTAAATTTGAAAGTGACAAGTGCTGTGAAGTAAAGTACAAGGTATTTTAAGATCCTATGAAGAATCTAGGACGGTTAGTCAGATGTCAGTTGCTTAAAGCAATGCTGATTGTGCTAAAATTGGAAGGGTCAGGTAGAGCTAACCAGCTGAAGTTCAATGTGGAGAAAGGAGAAAAAGTATAACAATAGAACATAAAAAGTTCTGAAGTTAGACGAGGCCTACATTGATAAAGGATTTAGGAAACATGATCTGTGGCATGTTTAGACACCCCTTGAAAATAAGGGATAAGTTACCACAATTTGTAACTTCTAGTACTAGGGGAAAAAAGGGGGGCAATGGTTTATAGGCCTCCTTGGATTTTGGAAGGAGCATATTCTAAAACTGGGAACTCTGATAAAGCTAACTTTGAATGCGTCTCAGAGCAAGAAAAAGTTCTCAGCAGTTCCAAGCTGTTGTTCAGGCAACATGCCACTTTGACCATTTGACCTAGCAGATTCTATGATGCAAAAGGTATCTATGGTAAACTTACCATTTTGAGCCCTAATATTGAAAGTTTTAGTGCAGATTATTTGAGTTTGGGGCAAGATCCTGCCGTCTGGAACAGAATAGCATTTTTGGCATTATGTTAGATCCTAGTAGAGACAGAGTATCTGACCATTAGACATCAAATGACTATGTGGTCAGAATATCCAGTCGTGAGCAAGTACTATTAGATCCCCTAAATCAGGTAGGCTCAGCATCATCTCAGAGTAATATGGAAGTAGTACATCTGTGTTCAGTTTCAAAAATGTCCAAAGGGCAAAGGTTAGCTGAATGAATACATGGCCAAGTCCCTCATGACACATAGTTCTATTGCATCAGTGCATCAATACCTCTCCTTTGGCACAATTCATCTATGGCTTCATGGGTGTTTCTTATGACTAGTTAATTGAGGAGGAAAAAGCTCAAGCTTGGTGCACAAATTGATTGACCTGTCATGTAGCATCAAGTAGAAAAATGCACTATGATGCCACTGCTACTACAGGGACTTTTTGGAGTCTACATGAAATACACTCCAAGTAAAATGCTCCCTGGGGATAGAGTTTTGGAGAGTGCTTCCAGTCTTCTCATTTGTGTGCAGAGAGAGGTGACACAATGTAAGAGTTCACATAGACTCATGAGTACTGGAAATGTCTTAACTAATAGGTCAGAGTCCTGGGATGAGTAAGATTGGAAGATGAAGTGTAAGAATATCTGAGGGAGAGGCATGTGTATGGACCCATGGGAACTGGGACAAACATGTGAATTGTCAATCAAAGGACATCCAAAGAGGTACTAAACAACCAAATAGATAGGATGACTTAACCTATAATGCCAGCTCTCCTCTGACCTCAGCCATCCCAGCCCAATTTTGGGCTCATGAATGAAATAAACACAGTAGAAATACAGGCTATGCCAACAAGATGGGATCCCTCTCACCCTTACCTCTTCCTCTCACTCAAGCTGATCTAGCTATCTCTGCTGCTGAATGTCTGACCTGCCAGCTAAATATACCAATGCTAAGCCCCCAATATACCACAATTCCTCAAGAAGATCTACCAGACACTAAGCAGGAAGTTAATCACATCATATCCTTCAATTCTAGAAAGAGCATCAATTCATACTGCCTGGAATTGTCTTATATTCCACGTATGGATTTTTCTTTCTTGAACCCAATTCTTTAGCCAGTGCTATTAAGGACTCAGACTATCTAACCTTCCATGGGGGATCTAGCATAACATTCCCTCTGACCAAAGGATTCATGTTTAAGCAAAAGAATTATGGCCGTGCACCATGAACATAGGATCATGGTCCTACAACATACTGGTCATGCCATATGCTGGTTCTTCCACTTACCATACCTACCCATAACCTGCCAGACTTACAGGGTAATGGAACAGTTTTCTGAAAATGTCGCTGAGATGCCAACTTGGAGATGACATCTTGTGTGGTTGGTGCACTGTCTTTCAATATTTGGCACCTGCCTTAAGCCAATGACAATTACATGGTATTATCTCAAGTAGTAGAACATATTAGTTCTGAAAAAGAGGGATAAAAGCAGTAATGGCCCTGTCCTATCATTCACAATTTTTGCTTGGTATTCCAGAATTTTAGGCTCTGTAATTCTATGGTTCTGGGGGACTGCCTCCATCAAGAAACATAGCTAAAGTCATTTTAGAGTCCTCATGTTAGACCAATGGGCAGAAACATAGCTAAAGTCATTTTAGAGTCCTCATGTTAGACAAATGGGCAGAAAAAATTCTGACAGGGTTAATTGAGTTTGATCATCATGCAGCAGTAAGGTAGAGGCAGAGAGGAATATATTTGGAATTCACATTATCCATTTGAATGTCTCTTAATATTTCCATGTTCAATTGTAACTGTAAATGGACGAGTACAGCGACTATATCCTGCTAAGGGCATGGAAATGAGAAACTCAGAACCTTTAGAGGGGAGACTCAGTTCAACCCACCAGCCAAATCATTGTAGGGAAGGACAAGTAATTTTCCCTCACCCTTCCAGGTTCTTGGCTGAAACATACCTCCCCACCCATAATAAAAGACAGATTAACAGGAGGAAAAAAAATTACATATGTACTTACCTGCCGGAGCCCCACAAAGATACAAGATTCAGAAGGCAGTCAGATAATTGAGGCTTATATACCACCCTGAGCTAAGGAAAGGGATTGGGCTCTAGAGCTTCAAAGAGGGGAAGGCAACTCATGGTAAAGTGAGAAGAGGAAATATTTGGTAAACAAAAGTTGTCCTGCCATGTAGATAAGTGTCTGTTAAAAAGTTATCTCTGGTAATTGTTCTTCTTAGGGTATAGGCCTCCTTTTAATGTAAATTTCCTTTATAAATGTAGATTTCCCTTACAAATAGGCAACTTCTATTCTGTTTTCAGAGCTTCTCCTATATTTCCAGTTTCTTAAAAAACAGCTCAAAGTAATCATACCAGTTTATACCAAAGAAGCATATTTTGGTCTGCTACTCTTCATGACCCAAACCAGCAGAACTGCCTGCCAAAGGGTAGGGAAACTCTACAGGCGTGATGACCATAAAGTATGGAATCATGGCAAATATAAATGATTTATTGTTTATATGTTATAATACATGGTATGTTGAATATTATATGGTATGCTTTGTGAATTTTCACTTGTTAACAATGTAAAATTTTTGTCAATCCCTGTACATGTAACTGTGATGTGTTGCTTCACTGATTTTCACTAAAAGAAAAAATTTGCTCCTTTAGCATACCACAAATGTAAATAAAGTGATTCATTCTGTTAAAGGAGAGACAGGGAGATTCCTTATGTTACTAGGTTTTATGGCCACCATGTAGCATGGATGGTAGAGAGAAGAGATGATCATTATCAGTGATAGCCTCAGAACTAGATGCAGCTGTTGGTGCTATAGTTTGGCTGACTAACCTATTCTTGTAGATTTCCCCAGAAATTACGACCAGGCAGTTTCCTGCAGAAACTGTGACTAAATGGAATGTACTTACCATAAGAAGCAAAAAGTCTAGGTGGTACAGAGGATAGCCTGTGGTGGATGCTATTGATATCCCACTTAGATACCCTTTATTAGCAGGTGCACCCATTTTCCAAGTGTCTTGGTTGTGGGCTAATGATACTTCACAGCTGCCTCTTTTTCTAGAGAATTGTACTCAACTAAAGCCAATTCACTCATCAAGCTCCCCATCTCTACTTCCCCATGAGGAGGCAGACCTCAGCCAATGACTGACTGACACAGGGTATAAAAGGCTGGCCCCTTTGCCTCAGAGGGAAATTAATTTAGGTGTAATTTTTGCTTGAGAAATTACCCTGTGGAATTTCCCTGTGGAGTCTAGCTGAAGTTATTCTTTGTTGCAACCACATACTTGTTTAGTTTTTGATCCTTACCATTCTCCTGCCTCCTTCTTTCCTCTTATCTGAGACACTCCCTTCTAATAAATCACTTATATTTCTCTGTCTCTGCTGAAGGAAACCTAAGATAATTGGTGAGTTTAGTGTATTGTTTATTGATATAAAGGGTTATATTTGTTCTTAGTTCTGTCATATTTTATTTATGCTTTCTTGTTTTATAGCTTTTTGTTTTTATATTTCATTACATAGACTGCTTTACCTTGATGTGTGTGTTGCGTTTCTGTTATGGTGGATAACAAAATGCAGGATTAAGTGTATAAACTTACAATGGTTATCCACTTTCAGTTTTCTTCTCCCACAGTCTTTTTGTGAAAGAAAACACACAAGGTTTGTGAAAACACACAAAATTTTCTCGTGTATTTCTTCTATCTGAACTCTCATTTGAAGCTAGTTAAAAATAGGCTCAGATAAATATTTGAAGAAAATGTTTGCTATCTTAATTCAGGAACAGAATGTTATCAAATATCAGTAATTGTATAAACACACTTTCTCATACAGAATTACCTTTGTTTCATTATTTTGGGGGGATACTGAATTATAAATATTAAATTTGTCTTCCATATCTACTATTTTTTCTCTATAACTTTTAACTTTTTGTAATTTTTCTCACTTTTTTAAATTTTTATTAACTCTTAACGTGTTTAGTCGTTCTCCTCCCCTTTGTGTCATTTCTGATATGCACCTTCATTTATATGATTTTATTATTTTCCCCTTCTACTTCTTTCCTAAGCCCTAAAAGCATGCATTTCATCTATTCCTGTTACTAAAACATCTCTTCCCTGAATTCTGTTTTCTTTGCTTTGAGTTCTCGTTTTACAATAAAAATTTCATTATTTCTTCTACTTATTTCAGATTTATTTTTTTCTGTCTTTTTAAGGTGGAACCTTAGATCACTGATTTTAGACCTTTTTTCTTTTAACACAAGCATTTAAAGTGTTTATTTTTCTCTAAGCACTGCTTTAGCCATATTCCACAAATTTCAATATATTGTATGGTTACCATCCAATTTGAAATATATTCTGATTTCCACTGTAATTTTTTTATGCCTCATGGATTACTTAGAGTATGTTGCATAATTCCAAGTATGGCGGGGGGGAGGGTTGTTCCTAGATACCCGCTATTCTAATATAAATCCATTGTTTTCAGTAAACATACTCTGAATGGTTTTAGTTCTTATTTATTGAAATAAGAATGGGCCCTTTTTATGGCTCAGCATATGGACCATCTTGATGAATTTACTATGTGCATTTAAAAATCATGCTCTGTAGTTGTTGGATATAGTATTCTATAATCATCAACTAGATAGAATAATAGCTTCCAAAGATGTAAACATCCAAATCTTCAGAACCTATAACTCTATTACCATTTGTGACAAAGGGGAATTGAAGATCAGATTAAGTTAAGGATTTTTAGATAGGGAAATTTTCCTGGATTATCTGTCAGGACCCTAGAGAATCACAAGGTCCTAATAAGAGGGAGGGAGCAAGCTCAGGAAAATTGCAGCCTAATAACCAAAGCAGAGAAGAGTGTACATATACTAAGCTGGTGGCTTTGAAGGGGCCATGAGCTAAGGAATGCAAGGAGCCTCTAGAAGCTGAAAAAGGTAATAGAATGGATTCTCTCCTAGAGCCTCAAGAGGAAGTTCAGCTTAGTCAACATGTTAATTTTTTGTTCTTGTTTACCTAGTGAAATCTATTTCGGACTTTTGATCCCCAGAACTGAAAGATAACAAATTTTATTATTTTACGCTATTGATTTTTTTTTTTTTTTTTTTGTAAAGAGAGAGAGAGAATGTGCATGCACTCAGGTGGGCAGGGGGAGGATGGGAGGAGGGGCAGAGGGAAAGAGAAAAAGAGAATCTTAAGCAGGCTCCATGCACAGCATGGAACCAATGTGGGACTCAATCTCAGGATCCTGAGATCATGTCCTAAGCTAAAATCAAGAGTCAGAGGCTCACCCGACTGAGCCACCCGGGTGTCCTGATTTTTTTTTTTTTTTAATAACTTGCTACAGAAGTAATAGCTGATATAAAGGTCAAGGGGCATGTTAGTACTGTTCAGATCATCTATGTTTCACCAAGTTTTGTCTAGTTGTTCTTTCAGTTTCTCAGAGAGGTGTGTTAAAATCCCTATGGTTGTGTAATTGTCTTTTTGTTCCTTTAATTTTGACACTTTTTATTTTATGTAAATTGAAGCCTTATTATTAGATACATATATTTATGGTTGGATTTCCACTACAAATTCTATGTCTTGGGCAGCAAATCACATCTCAACTTAGCTCTCATATATAACTGAGGTCTTTTCCCTTTGTGCATGTTTCTGAGGTTAACCAGAAATTTGTATAGAGTTTACCAACAGAATTTGGAGCTTGTGCTTATGGCTGCCTCCTATCCAGGATTCCCATCTCTGTCCCCAAAGCGTGGCTGCCCTGAATGCTATCTTGTTTTTCACCATACAGACTAGAAACTTTGTATAAAAGTTTTATTTGCCCTATTCACTATTGCTGCCTTCTGCCTGACCTCAATTAATGCCATTAAAATGGGTACTTACCCATACAATTCCTTTTTGCAAGGTTTGATTCCCTTCCAGAATCTGTTAATGTAACCTAATTATAGGAATGATATCTCTTCATATTTCCAGTTCCCATCCATACTCAAGGGGAGGATTATATCAGGCATGTACACTGGAGGGGGGAGAATATTGGGGGACTTCTTATAATTCTATCTACCAATAATTGCTATGTAAAAAATAAAGTCAAGTCAACCCTTTGAATTTTTACACAAATCCCACTCCATGATTAAGAACCAATCACAAGTTTCATTTCCTTTCTCCATCATGTTATCAACTTATAAGATAATATGACATTTAGATGCATTTATACTCTTAAGAAAAAATCATGCTGTGATTATTAGATTTATTTCCTCATATTTGGGGGGTTATGGCATTTTTATTTTGAGTTATATTCTCTACTATTTTTTACTTCTTTATCTCCACTGCTTCATCCCTAACCCCACATTACTGCCTTTTTTATTGTACTTTCCTTTTGTTTTCTTCCCTTGTGAATAATGCTTGTATATTGTAATACTTATGCCTGTAAGTATGCTATAGTATATTTAAGGCAAGTTAACTGTTTTGCATTAAAAAAAAAAGGGTTATTTACTTAGAGGGAGAGAGAGAATGTGAACAGAGGCATGGGGGGTAGGGCCAGCAGGGTGGGTAGGGTGGGTGCAGAGGGAGAGGGGGAGAGGGCATCCTCAAGCAGACTCCCTGATGAGTGCAGAGCCTAATATAGGGCTCAATCCCAGGACCCTGAAATCATGACCTGAGCCAAAATCAAGAGTCAGACACTCAGCTGACTGAGCCACCTTGTTTAGTGTTTTTAAAACTAAATTGAGTTCATTTTATAAAATTGCAAGCATAAATTGATTCCATGGATTTATAAGTTATTTGAAAAAAATTACTGTGATATCTAAACTAGAGGCCTTCTAAAAGTATTTAAAAAAGGGCGCCTGGGTGGCTCAGTCAGTTAAGCGGCTGCCTTCGGCTCAGGTCATGATCCCAGGGTCCTGGGATTGAGCCCCGCATCAGGCTCCCTGCTTAGTGGGAAGCCTGCTTCTCCCTCTCCCTTTGCCTGCCTGTCGCTCCCCCTGCTTATGCTCTCTCCCTCACTATCTCTGTCTCTGTGTCAAATAAAAATAAATAATAAATCTTAAAAAAAAAGTATTAAAAACAGTTTCCAATAATTATTCTTAAGATCTGAGAAAGCTGCATACAATTTACACTATTCTTCTTAGGAATGTTTTTGAAAAGACTTAGTACACTGTAGCTTTCATGTAGTTTTGGGGGTGTTTACAATGCTGTATTATTGCTCAGGGATCAACTTTGTGGTACCCAAGAACACAGGATACAAATCCTTTTAAGACAGTTTCCTTATCTATTAGAACCCTTTAAAGATACTGTTTTAAAGTAATTCCAAAATATTTTTTAAAAGATTTTATTTATTTATTTGAGAGAGAAAGCACGAGCTGGAGGTGGGGCAGAGGGACAAGCGGACTCCCAGCTGAGTGCAGAGCCTGTTGGGGGCTTGATCCCAGGACCCTGAGATCATGACCTGAGCCGAAATCAGATGCTTAACCAGCTGAGCCACCCAGGTGCCCCTAATTCCATATTAAAAAACTTGATAAGTTTTTTAACTTGAGCCGGTTGATAGGGCTCAGTTTCCAGGAATAAGATCAGATTTTATACTTCATTTATTTTAACATAAAAATTCTTATACTACACCTACTAAGATACTTGATAATGAAAAACAATCCAAATTAATAAAGTAGTGAAAATCCTGACCTTCATACCTATGAACATTGCTTTTTTTTTTTTAAGGTTTTATTTATTTACTTGAGAGAGCATGCACAAGAGTGAGCACAAGAGAGCGAGCACAAGTGGTGGGGAGGGGCAGAGGAAGAGGGACAAGCAGACTCCCCACTGAGCAGGGAGCCTGATGCGGGGCTCAATCCCAGGAACCTGGGATCATGACCTGAACCAAAGGCAGACACTTAACCAACTAAGCCACCCAGGTGCCCCTGAACATTGCTTTTATCAAATGACAAAACTAAAACAATTAGTAAAGAGTTGATGTCCTTTATTCAAGGGAAAACAATCCATGTATTAGGGAAGTGCAGTGCTTCACAAGCAGTGGCACGCTCTTCTAGAGGGAATTTGGATAAGAGAGAATTTTATAGAGGCATACAGAAATGGCATGATTGGCTAGAAGTTCAGGGTTTTTGTTTTTGTTTTTGTTTTTGTTTTTAAATAAGGCTACAGGTCCTATCTTCTAGGGTAAGGTAAGCTAGCTAGAGCTGAGCTGGGAGGATTGTTGATTGGTATGTGTTAGGTTTTCTTGATGTTTTCTGGAAGTACAGGCTGACTTAGGTTTAGATTTGCCATGTAGGCCAGGCCACTCCCGTGGCCATTGGATTGGGGGTCCTGATATTTGCGTTAACATAATTACTTTCTTTAGTAGATGCGTAAACTTATATCATTTTAGTGATACAAGTGACTTAATTTTTCAGATGAGAAAATTAAGGCTGTGAAACAAATTAGAGGATTACAGAGCCAAATTAAGCAGTTTTAAGAGATCTTTATTCCCAGTTCTTTCTCTTTCCACGATTGCTCAAAATATATCTTTATGGCTATACATTAACTTTTATAAATTGACCTGCTAAGAACAAGACTGACCATTTAAAACCATCCTTTGTAAAATAAATAAGGCTCCCTAATTCAAAGTTAGATTTGATAAAAGTAGAGCCTAACGAACTTACCTACTACCAGGATTTCTCAGATGTTTCAATTTTGAAAATACTAGTTGCAGTGGAATGTCAACAAACGTGCTTAGCTTCTTTTGCTTTTGCTTTAGCTATAACCCTCTCTTCTCTCAAAGTTCTTTTCCCACTATCAGGCCCTTTACCTACTGACACAGTTAGCCTTTCTCAGAAATTGGTTGATCTATACTCTTCCTGGCAAGGTGCATAGACAATCGATATTTAATTGAATTCTGAATTGGGATTACTTAAATTACTTAAACCTGAACTTTTTAATGAGAAAGGTGAGGTGGGGAGGCAGAGGGGTTGATTCTCATGACGGTTACTTTCTTAAGGCATTACTTAAACTCCTAAATAGGTTTTTTTGTTTCTTTCTTTTTTCTTTCTACCTTTGCCTATTTATCTGGGAAAGAAACCCCGGACTAGTCTTGAGAAGCCTGTAAAATGGTGGCAAAATAGCTAAGAAATGGACAAATGTTTGAATATTTTCAAAAATGTATTTAATCTGTACAGAGTACATTTATTTTCTTTCTAACATTTAGTAAGCACTCAGGACATGTATTAAAAATTATTTATATGAATGTAGTTGAATGATTTTGTCTGTAAAATTTAATTTAGAGGGTGAAACATCTTGGGTAAAGGAAGGTACATGGACTCAGAATAACTGATTATGTTCCTGCTTGACTCCTTGCAAGTGTGTCCCTGGACAAATTAATTACTCTCAGTTTGAAATTTTCTCTTAAGTGCAAAAGGATAGTCAAATATAATTACCTAATTTGGTTGTATTAAACAAGGAAAGTATATGTAGAATATCTAGGAGATTTATTAAATTATAGATATTTTTATTAACAGAGTTCCCTTTTGGGTCTCATGTTCTAATGTTTTTTAACTCATAGATTAACAACTCTATGAATTTAAATTACACAATCTATTCTCTTCTAGACTGATAGATGACAAACCAATTTCTAATCAAGAATAGTGTGATCCACTTGCCTAAAATAAGGGGGTACACATATTTGAAAATAGTTTTATGTGTCTCTAGTACAATATGTATTTGTCCAATTTTAAGTTAAGATTTTATTATTGCTATCATAATTTAATTCTTATTTTCTATTCTTCCCAATCTCTAAGCAATACCTTATATCTGAAAGAGTGAAATATTTAAAGAATGACTGTGCTGAGGAAAATCAGATACTTGACAAAGATACAGTTATAAAAGAATCATTAGCCTCTTTCAGTTTTATACAAACATTTATATTCCATAAAAGGAGAGTTTCTTTGCTTAGAGTTCATTTAGACATAATTAAAAGTTTTAATAATTGTTTGATGATATGTTAAAATCTCCTGCAATCTTTTTTTTAAACTTCTTTTTTTAAGTATACTTGTATGAATAGAAACCAACATCTGAAAAAGATACATTTGAAGTTAGTCATCTTAATCATAGAAAATAATCATTTGAATATTATTATTTAGTTCTATGTTAAATGCTAGGGGAGACACTGAATAAAATTATATAATTTAAGTGAAGGAATGAGTAGGATTTATGTTAAAAATGTGGAATTGTTTATAAATAAAATACTCTTCTAGGACCTCAGTATTTTAGGCATATAGAAAGAAGGAGCTAAGTAATTAAGTGAAGAAATTGAGGGAGGGAGAGTCCATGGAGGCCTTCAGGTTCTCAGGCCTGAATGTGAGAAGTGTTGGGGAGGGAATTTGTTTTTTCTTTTAGCTCAAGATATATGATATTGTGATAGAGACATTGTATCCATTGGAGTAAATGCAGGAGACCAGGATGAAGGGCTGAAGTTCAGTGAGAATTTTATTTTATTTTATTTTATTTTAAGATTTTATTTATTTATTCATGAGAGACAGAGAGAGAGAGAGAGAGAAGCAGAGGGAGAAGCAGGCTCCCAAGGAGCAGGGAGCCCGATGTGGGACTCGACCCCAGGACCCTGGGATCATGACCTGAGCTGAAGGCAGACGCTTAACCATCTGAGCCACCCAGGCGCCCTCAGTGAGAATTTTAAAATGAGGAGTGAGATCTCGCAGTCATTAACATTGAATTTGAAAGAATTCAACGAACGTATTTGAATTCAATTTGAACGGAAATGTAGTTTCAATAAAAATAAGTTGAATGAACATAATTTTTTAAATGGTTATGATCCTAAACTCTATTTATTTGAGCATTTTTATTTTTGAATGAAAACTTGACCAAACCGCAGTGATACATTGTTTTAGTCTTCTCTGGCTGCTATAACAAGTTACCATACTAGATAGGGTGGCTTAAACAACAAGATAATTAGTTTTCATAGTTCTGGAAGCTGGGAAGACCAAGGTACTGGCAGATTTGCTTTGTGGTGAGCACCTTCTTTTAGGCTTGTAGACTGCCACTTTCTCAGTTATGTCCTCACATGGGAGAGAGGGAAAGCAAGAACCTGCAAGCAAGCTCTGGTCTCTTCCTCTTCTAAGGATACTAATCCCATCATGAGAACCCTACCCTCATGACTTCATCTGAAATTAATTACCTCCCATAGGTACCTCTTCTAATGGTATGCCATCACTTTGAAAGTTAGGGTTTCAACATGTGAATTTGTGGGTAGCACAAACATTCAGTCCATAATGTGTGTTAAAGGATAGTGTACTCAATGTCTATGTAACTTGACAGGCTCCACAATTATGTAAACAATGTAAAATTTGTGCATAGTTATACAAGGATGAAGAAGAATCAAAGTCTTTTAGGATAAGAGATAATTTGGGCGCCTGGGTGGCTCAGTTGGTTAAGCGACTGCCTTCGGCTCAGGTCATGATCCTGGAGTCCCGGGATCGAGTCCCACATCGGGCTCCCTGCTCGGCAGGGAGTCTGCTTCTCCCTCTGACCCTCCCCCCTCTCATGCTCTCTATCTCTCATTCTCTCTCTCTCGAATAAATAAATAAAATCTTTAAAAAAAAAAAAAAAAAAAAAAAAAAAAAAAAAAAAAAAAAAAAAAAAAAAAAAAAAAGGATAAGAGATAATTTGTGTCTAGAATCATAGCTAAAAATATCTGAAGTATAAGTTGCAGATTCCATAACTCCTATTGTTAAGAGAAGTTCCATACTATCCCCTACCAAATAGATTTTATATATATATATAGCAGAATATCTCAGGAGGTAAAGGAGACAATAACTTAGTACAAATGTGAGCTTATTCTGATAAAGGCCAAGGAACAACGGGTCAGTAGGAGCCTATTCCCTGGTGCAGGTAAGGCAACTCCTCTACCACCCTTTATCAAGTAGACAGAATAAGGCCTTCCCTTGTCAGTAGCCTGGCTCAGGGTGGAAGTGGGAAGGGGTTTACTGGAAAAATATACGAAACTTCCAAATAAGGATATACAGACTGCAAATGTGTAACATATCTAACCCTGATGTTACTCATTTCTTTCATGGGATTAAGTAAATTTTCAGTTTTAGTAATTCCATTTAAATTTTATAATCACAATAAGGAGAGGATTAAGAAAACATAAATATGAAAGATGTAGCTTTAAAATGGTTCCTGTTTCTGAATAATTTTAATCAAAGAGAATTTCTTCTAATGTGACGCACATAGTTCCATAAAAATAATGGAATATCTGTCAAACTGCAATTTTTTTTTCTTGGCTGGAATTTAGTGTAGGGTGCAATGCCCTTTTCATCTCCACCAAGAAAAATATATTAAAATATTTTTTTTAAAACATTGAGCTTGACAGAATGGCTTTTTGGTTCTTTTTGTTTGTTTTGTTTTGTTTTGTTTTTTTGTAATTAAATCTTCCTAGAGTATGGTAAAAATCAGTGTATGCCAGAAAGTAGATTTTGTGAAGTATACAATTTATTTTTTGATAATATACACTATTTTATAAATCTAGCCATTTACTTAGGCAGTGTTATGAATGCTCTCTAATGTGGGTGTCTGGAGAATGTACTGTGTTAGATGCCAGATAACCTCATTTTGATTCCATTTAAGTTATTCTTGGGATTACCCTAAAATAAGTAGATAAACAAAGAATTGTAAGGAAAAGCTTAGGAATATTTAATAATAATGACTGTGAGAAATACGTATCCTCAAGTATATGAAGAAATCTTGCACTGTTTTGGCAATGTGAAACAAAACAGTATAGGATGAAGCTTGTGGAATATTTGTATTATGTGCTCTGCATCACTCCTACTTCTGCATTTTCTAGAAGTACCCCTTAGACTAGATTATCTTACATTAAATGAGCTAAATTATATTAAGAAATTTGCCCAGTAATTGATATATAGTTGGCAATCAAATGTCCTGTCCCTTCCCCCATATTTAAGTAACTTGGTAACTCAGCCTTTGTTTAAATATATAATATAAACATATTTGTATCACATTAAAGACAATTAAAAATAAATTTTATTTAAAATAACAAATTTTTTTTTCTTCCAAATTTTTATTTAAATTTTAGTTAGTTAACAAATAGTGTAATACTGGTCTCAGGAGTAGAATTTAGTGATTCATCACTTACATATAACAGCCAGTGCTCATCATAACAAGTGCCCTCCTTAATACCCATCACCCATTTATCCCATCCCCCACCCACCTCCCTCCATCAACCCTCAATTTGTTCTCTATTGTTAAGAATCTCTTTTTTCTCCTTCTTACATGTTTATCTGTTTTGTTTCCTAAATTCCACATATGAGTGAAATCATATGGTATTTGTCTTTCTCTGGCTGCTTATTTCACTTAACTTTCTAGTTCCATCCATGTCACTGCAAATGGCAAGATTTCATTCTTTTTGATGGCTGAGTAATACCCCATTATATTTATATACCACCTCTTCTTTATCCATTCATCAGTTGATGGACCCTTGGGCTCTTTCCATAGTTGGCTATGTTGATAATGCTGCTATAAACATCAGGGTGGGGCACCTGGGTGGCAGTTGCTTAAGTGACTGTCTTTGGCTCAGGTCATGATCCCAGGGTCCTGGGATGGAACCCCACATTGGGCTCCCTGCTCAACAGGGAGCCTCCTTCTCCCTCTCCCACTCCTCCTGCTTGTGCTCTCTCGCTGTCAAATAAATAAAATATTTTAAAAATAAAAATAATAATAAACATCAGGGTGCATGTACCCTTTTGAATCTGTATTTTTGTATCCTTTGGGTAAATACCTAATAGTGCAATTGACAGATTGTATGAAGCTCTATTTTTTACTTTTTGAGGCGCCTCCATACTGTTTTCCACAGTGGCTGTACCAGTTTACATTCCCACCAACAGTGTAAGAGGATTCCCCTTTCTCCACATCCTCACCAACACCTGTTGTTTCCTATGTTGTTGATTTTAGCCATTCTGACAGATGTGAGGTGGTATCTCATCGTGGTTTTGATTTGTATTTCCCTGATGATGGGTGATGTGAAATAATGATTTTTAACAACCAAACAGTAAGCAACTGAGTGAGAGCAACCATTAAAATCTAAGGCCTCAAAAATGAAGCTGCCAACATCAATTTAAAAAAATCAATAGCAATTAAATATATGAGAATATTCTTTAAAATATTCAAACAATATAAATTCCCAACACAAAATTAATGTGGTTTTAAAGAAACTGTTCATCTGGGGCCCAGAATTCTCTCATATCAAGGGAAAGCTATTCAGATGACCCATGTGATTAAGTTCAAAATTTTTGCTGAAATCTGGTTCCTAATACAATAAGGTTCTTAGAAGGTCTTATGAAAATAGAGACAAAGCCATTTTTCAAACAAGACCGAAACCACAGGGACAGCTAACAGAGAGCAAAATACAAACATCTTGCTTACATTTGTCCTGTGCACATTTTTAACTTACTCATGCAAGATAGCAATGTAGGCTATTTTTGTTTCTTTCTATTGCCTATGTTTTTCACAACAATCTGAGAGCTAAGCTCAGTTTATCTGTATGCACACATTTTCTTCTCGTTATTTGGAGACAGGTGTCACAACTCACACTTGAAATTTGTGAAATAATATCAACCATTTTGCCTCTTAATGCAATAAAAAGTCATTTTTGGTATTTAGTGGTTCCATAAACAACTTACAGCAACCTTTAAAAATGAGTTTCAAACTTCCCATTTTATGAAATTGTGTATCCTGCATAGCACCAAGTCTTCACCCATTTCCTAAAACACCCCAAAGTGATACAGAAGGAAATAGACACTTCAGGGTAAAACAAAATGTAACCATCACAGTTCTCTACTGTGGACAACAGGAGGAGGCTCCAGGTTTCCCCTGGGGTAGCTATTGCTTTCCCCTTAGAAGGGGTTTTTTTGTAGCAGCTCGGGTGTCCCACACATTTTGCGAAATAAAGGTTCTTGTTCTTCACCACAAAAGACATTAAGATACTTAGGGTGGATGCTGAGTGGCCATACACTGTCTGGGATTCCTTTAATATTTCTTTTCCTGATGAGAAGATATTATCTACAGATTCCATCTCTAGAAGGATAAGGGGTCTTTTTGGTAATTAAGCTCAGTAATTCAGCTCCTAAGTATTACTTTGGTCTCTAGGATGTTAACCTTAAGTTATCTCCCTCTGAGTAACTTGGGGTATTGAAGTTCTGTCCTAAGATTCAGGTATGAAAAAGCAGAGTCCTTGGTGTAATTTTCTCTAGCAAGGTACAGCACAAATAAGATCAGTTTTCTTTTTTCCTTTTTTTCTTTAAAGATTTTATTTATTTGAGAGAGAGAGATAAAGAACGAGCAGAGTGAGGGCAGAGGGAGAAGCAGACTCCCCTCTGAGTAGGGAGCCTGCCGTGGGGCTCAGTCCTGGGACTCCAGGATCATGACCTGAACCGAAGGCAGATGCTTAACTGACTGAGCCACCCAGGCGCCCCAAGATCAGTTTTCAATAAATTTTGTATCATATGTTGTATATTTAACAGATTTTATAAAATGGATAGTTATTTATGAATAAGTATTTGGTTTGATAAAAGCTAGTAATGGCATGTTAAAAGACAGCTTTCTTGTTAAGAAATATGAACTATGTAAATTGCGATTAGATAAAAGCGTGTTTTGGGGGGAAAAGTTTTTAAAAGTTGTAATGAATGGATCACAAATATTTCGTAATAACTGGACCAAAAAAAAATAGTGATATGGAACTTCTTTGACATACAAACTGCTTGCAGATCATCAGTATATTCCTCACAATTAAAAAAAAAGCCGAACACACTGTAAATTAACAACTTAGATCTATCAGAATTGAAGTCACAGGACAAACCATTGCCCTCAAGACTGTAAAGACAGGCAATTTCAGAGAATACAGATCAGCTTATCTGAAGGAGAGGTGGCTGGAGCCAGTAAGGGGTAGCAATATTAAATGATATCTCAGTGCATTGCCTAAGGCTAAGGGTGGGGTAGCTTGAGAGTTAAAAACTCTTGGCAATGCAGTGTCACAGTCTAAGGGGCTACTCTCACACTCTGATGAGCTTAACCTCCAAGAGCCCTACCAGGTTCTCCTGGTAAAGACAAGAAAACAAAAACAATGAAACCCCTGTGTTTGGCCACAGAAGGGGAAAAGTAACCATTTTGAAAAAGCTCCAAGGCTTTCTCACAACAAGGGCCTATCTAGCAAGGGAAAAGATTTCATCAGTATCTTACTGGATTTGGGAGAAGTGCTGGAAACCCAACTTCAACCCCCTCTAGTCTTTCTGTCTCCCCTAAAAAGGGAGATAAAAAGCTGAAAAGGACATGTGAAGGTCACAGCCCAGGGAGATAGGCTTTGAAAAGTGGATGATGAATTAAGACTTGTACAGGTTGCATTTGAAGCAACCATAAGATATCCAAAGGTAACTATGCAGTGAGTCTATATGCACTGGCAGCTCAGGAGAGCAATCTAGGTAAATACATTCAGTTTGGGAATAATCAGGATAAAGGTAGTATTTGAACCCATGCAAAAAGTATGGTCACACATGGCAAGATAAGGGTGAGAAGCTAAGGCATCCAAGACTTGAACCTTAGGTAATACCAGCTCTTAAACGAATTGTAGAGGAAGAGAGCCAAATGGAGACAAATGAATATTAAGATATATCAGATAAGGAATTTAGAGAAAATGGCCTCTTGAGAACTAAGGTAAGTATTGGAATATTCATTGCAGATATAGTGATGAACTAGTGGCACACGAACTGAGGGCATCATTAAGAGATTAATGTGATGGGCCAAAGTGTTTTAGATAATGTAGGGAAGGACCTAAATGCAAGACTGGAGAAATACGAAGAAGTCAAGGGACAAAGAAAAGTTGTGTCTAGAGAATGTGATATGTGAGTTTGAAGTTTCAGTTCTTGTGATGGAGAATGTCCTTCTGCCAATGGAGATCTCTACTAGAACAGAGATGAAGGTGATTGGAATTGAGAGAAGTAAGGAACTATAAGCCAACAGGGGACAAGTCCTCTGACACTGACAATGACATCATTGAGGGAAAAGGAAAAATGTGATACAGGACAACTGATGTAGTGACAGAGATATTTTGATTTGGCAGTAATAAAAGATAATAGTGAAAATTTCTTCCTCATTTCTCTACCTTTCCTGCTTGAAATTACACCTTTTAAGTAAGATCATCTGTATACTTTTCATCTTTAAATGCATAAAAGTACTTAAAAACAGATAATGTTTTTTTTAATATATTAGATAAAACAAAAACAAACCTATACATTGAATTTAGATCTGATACTCTTGTTATTCTAATACTCTAAAATATCTTTCCTGTAATTCACTTGATAAACATTTTGAACTTCAAGGAAAATAACATGAAGTCTGGCATTAAAGTAGAACTTGTTAATTCAAAAGTGATATGTCTTTAAGAGCAAAACTCTGATTTAGGAAATTTGAAAATACAAAAACAATTGTAGTTTTCATGATTCTTATTTAATTAGTAATCTGCATTGTTTTCATTCAATAGTTTGTTCACTTATACTGTGAAATGGAGTTTATTCACAGTAGTTATGTTTTAAAATATTGCCACAGACACTGACTTAGCAAACCATTGCTCCTAGGGGAAATACAAGGTTAGGTTCCCGCAAACCTCTGGTCACAGCATTTATCAACTAAGCAATACATAAACTTTTTTAATGTGTGTTTCTCTTTAAAGACATTTCCTGTAATATATATTTTGGATTAATTAACTCTGAAATCATGGCCAACTAGCACTTTCAACTCATATTCCAGTGAAGCTTATCTAACACATATATTTTCTCCATAAGGCATATTATAGCCTTCTTGCACATACAAATGCTGCATAGCACTTTGCCACTTTACTTGCGACATTTTCAACAGCAAAATTACCAACAAAAGGCACAAAAATGCAAAAAACATGGCACTATACAAACTGTGAGAAGGACACTTAAGCTGAAATAGGAAGACCATCCTTATTTGACTCATCTGTGAGCATATTTTTGGACATCTTAAATTTTTGCTGCTCTGTGCATGTCCCTGAATATGTGAGAAAATTCCATGAATATTGATTTTGATGTTAGAAACAAATTTTAGTGAGCAAGCTAAACTACAAATATGAAACCCATGAATAATGAGGATTGACCTTGTGTGGATATGTGTATGTATATATACATATGTATAATGTCCCATAGGAGCTATTTACAACGTTCTATAGTTTAGCAAGTCCTTTTGTCTTTTTTCTTCCACCAAATATATAGATGAATGGCCTTTCAGTCTGCTCAAGTCAGTAAGTGGGAATAATCCTTGACTTTATCCACAGCATTGAATGTAATTTATTGTCAAGTGTTTGTTAGGATACTTTTGGTTGTATGTGACAAAATCAATATGAATTATTTTAAGTATGGAGAGTAACTTTTATAAGCATCTCTAGTGCAATTCAAGACAATAATCAGTGTGGGTTTCCATGTTGAACTGTAATGAAGGACTTGAGTGTCTTCAGGTTCTCTCCTTTCAAGTTCTACTTCTGTCTACACATTTGTATCATACTTGTTTCTTAGCTTCCTCTCCCACAGTGAACTTAACAAAATATAGCCACCCATATTTGTTGAATAAACAAAATTTGTGGGAGAATAGATACCACTTTTCCTCGATCAATATTCACCAATCTATAGAGTATAAATTTTTGATTATCAGAAAGGGTCAAACTTTTTTTTTTTAAAGATTTATTTATTTATTTGAGAGAGAGAGAACACGAGAGGGAGGGATATAGGGAGAGGGAATCTCAAGCAGACTCCACACTAGCATGGTGCCTGATGTGGGGCACTATCTCATGATCCTGTCATCATGACCTGAGCAGAAACCAAGAGTCAAACGCTTAACCGACTATGCCACCCAGCCACCCCAGAAAAGGTCAAACTTTAAATAAACTTTCTGGAACTGAGTGTTTGAAACAAGATAAATTTTTCTTCTATGAATATTGCAAAAATAGTTTTTCTTTGCTAACTATAGCAGTCATCATTTGTATTCAGCTGTTGTCCTGAAAGAATCATTTATGGGGCAGTCATACTAGGCAGTATTTAAAAGTGCTTTAACATATTGGGATACTTCTGCCATACATACCTTCCTATTACACTGTTATGTATCTACCCATCACATCCTAGTTTTTCAAATTACAAGATATGTTACTGAAAATCTGAAATGAAAACAAAAACAACCACAAAATCTTAGTTCATGTGATTTTTAACTAAGATTTTACTGATTTAGATTACATTTTTTTTCTTTAACATAAACTGGATAGTCAAAAAGTATAATTTTCCAAGCTTTTTACTTCAAGAAGGATCATCATTATTAAAATCACCTTAGACTACAGTGTATTTTCACTTGGAGACAAAAGCCTAAAATAGTATATGGTAAAATTCTGAAATTAAAATAGTACACTTTAGGTATAATCCTAGTAGCATTATCGATTAATACTATATGAAAAATTAGAACAAAAAATTAGAATTAATTATTTATTATAGAGCACTTTGCATATGAATAGATGAAATTATGTACTTTTTCTCAAATTTAGTTGCCTCTTGATAAACCATGCATATATATAATTCAGTTTGTGCATTACTTGTGTCTATTTTTTTAATGTATACCTATCCCAAGCTAGCTTCTATTTCTCAGGGTTCCCTCTTATAGATTATGCTTCCAAACCACAGTAGGTGTGTATTAAGGGAAACAAACTAATAAAAACATTAATATATGGGTATATTTTCTATAAACATATAAACAAAAAGTACCACTTAGTAAATTAGTTTAAATTAGTTTAGGAATAACCATATAACTGATCACTTATTCTATCCATTAATATTGATAAATTAGTTGTTTATAAAAAGAAGTTCAAATCAGAAGTTTTCCATATGTAAAACTTACTATAACCCTCTTCCCCCATTCTGAGCTACTCATCTTAATTCCTAAAATTTAGTAATTATAATTGAGGTCATAACAACTAACTTTTTGCTACCACACATAAAAATGAACAAAATTCAGAATTTATAAATTATTTCTTTTTCTAATAATTAAGGAGGTCTGAGGTTTTCACACCAACATTTATGCTGTAGGGTTACAGGTTGTTTTGAAATTAATCACTGAATTCACCCCAGTCAAATTTTGATAGTGCTTTAGGAGGGGATTTCTACCAAATGAGAACCTAAGCACTGTTTACACTACCAGAGATTTTTGTGCTTTCCCAGGAATATCTCTGTTGTGAATTGAAATTCTGCAGGCAAAGACTAGGTTCTCAGTGCAGGGAAAACCAGATAAGAGAGAGGAAGTACAAATAAGTCTCCCTGACAAGCATTTAATTAGCATCATAATGGGGTATCTACACTCCTGAGAAGAAGTTGTGCTGATGCATGCTCTATCTTATAAGGGCAAGGAATCTGGAGTTTCTTTTTTTTCTTTTGTAAGAAGCTCTAGGTTCTTTTTCTGCAGTAACAGCTGAATGTACAAATAATATTTAGATAACATCCTGACAGATGAATCCCCTTTGCTGTTCAGAACCCACTGGAATCATTAGAAATAACTGTCAGGGTAGGTAGAGAATTAAGTGAAGTAAACCTATTGGGAAGGGTTTTATTGTTACTGAGTGTTAGATCTGTATTTTCCTTGTCCTTTCCCTTGTGCATTATCCTAGATGAATAACAACTTCACTGAAGAAAACTGAAGCAGTTGAAAGAGATTGACAGTCTCCCACCATGGTATCTACCTACATACCTGTGTCAGTGTCCCTAAACTTGAACTTCTTTCCAGTTTTTAAGAAAGAACTCTTCCTGCATTGGGGTTTTTTTCTAACACATCATACCATCGGCATACAAACATATTGTATCTCTCCCATCCTATGACAAAAACGAAAAAACCCACCCAAACTGTCTTTTGTCTCCCTCTGTCTCCCAGCTCCTGTACCACTTCTCTCCTAATAACAAGAGCAAACTCCTTGAAAAGATTCTCCATATTCACTGCATCTCCTCTTATTCTTTCTTGAATGCAATCTATTGATTTTTTTTTTTTTTTTTGTATCCACTGATACATCAGGACTATTCTTAGTGAGGTAATGATAGCCCTTCCTATATCCATCATAGTTCTTAGTTGAGGCTCTGTAATAAAAGACAGATTAACAAGAGAAATGTTTACTAACATATGTATCATGCATGTAACCCACGGGAGTACGCAGATATGAGTAACTCAAAGAGGTGGCTTAGAATTCTGGCTTATATAGCAGCTTCAGCAAAGACAGTAAATTTACAGAGGAATTACAGCACAAAGTAGTTTTAGGCTTCCAAGAGCAGCAAACTGTGGTGAGGTAAGATATATGGGAAGCTGGTAGATAAAGCCTGGTTAGGGAAATTTGTTATGTAGATTCCTCCCATGCAATCTCGAGTCTGATAAGGGTCTAATGTGGTCTGGGGTGACTAACTTTTGTTCTTCTTGGTAGAGAGGGGAGGAGGGACATCTCTGAAAATGTATGCTCTGTTTTTAGGCAAATAAGGGGAAGGTACGGAGCTTTTCGTGTCTGCTTCTTAATTGCCTTCAGCTCAAAATAACCCTTATGCCAAAGTGGTACAATGTGGGGTGATGCATTCTGGTTTTCTTCAACCTCCACATTGCTAAATCCTCTAGTCATTCTCAATGCTCAACTTTCTTGACCTGTCAATAGCAATTGACATAATTAGATCTCTCTTTCCTTTTAAGACTTGCTTCACTTGGCTGCCGGGATACCACATTCACCTGCTTTGGCCTTCTCAGTCCTTTTGCTGGTTTCTCCTTTTCTCTCAGACATCTTAATGTTGAGAGCCTCTTTATTGTCCCTCATCCCCCTTGTGATCTCATCCAGTCTCATGGTTTAAAATACTGTCTATATGCTAATGACTTCCAGATTAATATCTCTACCTTAAACTTCTCCCCCTGAATTTCAGGTCATCTGCTTATTTGACGTTTCCATTTGAATGTTCAACAAGCATCTCAAATTTGCCATGTTCACACTTAGTTCCTAATATTTCTCCCAAAACCTTCTTCCTGTAGTTTTCCCCATCACAACTCCATACCTGTAGTTGTAAAGGCCAGCAAGCTTGGTATTCTCTTTGAGTCCTCTCTATTCCTTTCACCCCAAATTTGAGGCAAATTTTGTTGATGATACTGTCAAAATATTTCCATAAATCACCTACTTCTCCCTACTGCTACCCTCTCTACCACTACCATGATTTTGTAACCGAACCAAAGGAGAATTCATCTTCCCAATGTACAGCAAGTCAATTAAAGACTAACACTGAATTTTGGTAGTGAAGAAAGATAGGCTATTTATTAGTATGATGCCACCCAGGAAAAAGGGGGTTAATGTTCAAAGTCCTAAACTCCCTGATGGCTTATGAGTGAGGATTTTTAAGAGAAAAACTCAAGAGTAAGGGGTTCAGTGTTGTGGGTTCTTCTGATTGGTTAGGGATTGAGTAAACTTCAAGATTGATTGTCCTCCTGGCACTGGTCTGTCTGGTTTCATCAAGATTGTGGTTGGGTGGTCATTCCCTTCCCTGGTCTGCGTTGCAAAACATCCCAGCAATGTGTGTCAGTGATGCTATCTTTGTTAGCAAATGCAGAGGCCATATGCCTTGTGACTGTAATGACTGTGCAGGCTATTTCATTTCTTGTTCCCTTGGGGTACATTTTCATATCTTAAGCCAAGCATCCTGGTATTTTTTCCAACAACTATGGGCTACATGCATTTCTGCAGACTTAATTCTGTTGGCAATTTCAGTTTAACCACACATTTCTCACCTGAATTATTCTAATAACCTCCTAAGTGTCCTCTTTGCTTCTACTTTTGACTCCAACCCAACATAAGCTGAGCAGAGTGAAATCGGAGGAAATAATAGAAGAGGTAATATAGAAAGGAGGGGAAAGGCAAATGGGGTCTTGTAGGTTACATTAAAGACTTTGGCATTTACCACAAGTAAAATGACAAGCCATTATTGATGTCTTGGTATTGGATGACATGTTTGGACTTCTTTCTTTCCCCCACTCTCTCTCTTCCTTCCTTCCTTCCTTCCTCTCTCTCTCTCTCTCTCTATCTCTCTCTCGATATTCTTTCTGCCTGCAGAGCCCTTCACTGAAATATCCACATGGTCAGCTCTCTTGTTTCATTTGCATTTCTGCTTTAGAGTTGCCTGTTCAAGAAAACCTTGACTGATCACTCTATCTAAGCTATAGTATTCCTCAAGCCCATCTTCTATATTCTTTATTCTCCCTCACTGCTCTACTCTTTTCCTCAGCATTTGCCATATTTTTGTTTATCTTGTTTTTTTGTCTGACCTCTCCATTAGGATGTAATAATGGAGAGAAATTTTTCTATTATTTCCTATAATACCTGGCATAGTGTATTAAATAGTTTTTTGAATAGTAATGAATAATTGATTATTGCTGCTATTTATTGGCTTTGTGCATAATAGAGAATGATAGCTTGGTCCATAAGCAATACAATGTTTATAATTGGGAAGGTTTGCTTGCTCACAATATCTAATTAAAACCCCTGGATTCACGTAAATAAAAATATTGTTATATTCTGGTAGCAGTGTTTGTTTTTTTCTTTAAAGATTTTATTTATTTATTATGTCAGAGAGAGAGCAAGCACGAGTGAGAGCACAATCAGGGGGAACAGCAGGCAGAGGGAGAAGCAGGCTCCCCACTGAGCAAGGAGCCCAGTGCGGGACTTGATCCCAGGACCCTGAGATCATGACCAGAGCTGAAGCAGACACTTAACCACCTGAGCCACCCAGGCATCCCATATTCTGGTAGCAATGTTAAGAAATGAAGCAAATGGTTGCAATTGATAATAGCCTTGTTACATACAGGTAGAATAAATTGTCACCAAAATCAACCTGGCTACATGTTCAGAAATTTTTACATGTAAATACATGAATGTACTAATGATAAATGTCATGATAATGATTCAGTTAGCCTCTGGGGGAGAAAAAATAACTTTCCCCTTATCCTTCTAGGTTCTGTGGCTGAGATATCCCTCCTCCACCCCATAATAAAAGACAGAATAACAAGAGAAAAACAAACAAAATTATTAACATATATACCTCACATATACATGGGAGAAAACCAGGAAAAATGAGTAAGCTCCCTGAAATGGCTCAAGCCATCAGTTTAAATTCAATCTTCAGCTAAAGACAAAAGAAAGATGTTGGGGGAAGGGCAAGGAGAGGTCAGTTAAGGGAGGTTGCCAGCAAAAGCACAGTGAAGAAAAAGCACAGTAGAGGGTACAGTGATTATGTAGATTTAAGTCAGATGCCTTATTCCTTGATAAGAGTTTCCTGTGATTTAGTCATCTTTCTCTTTTTTGCACAGAGAGACACCTTACAAATGGAAATTTTTCTTAAATGTAAATTTCCCTTACAAAAGGGTAACTTCTACCATTTTCAGATATTTCTCCTGTATCTGCTTTTCTCAAGTAACAAGATCAAAGTATTCCTTATGCCAAAGAAGTATATTCTGGGGTGGCATATTCTATCTTTCACTTAGTTGACCAAAAAATGAACAAACTAGATACAATTCAATTCAGATAACTTTATAAAGAATGGTTTCACAGAAGAAAAGGAGAGAGGGAAACAAGCCATAAGAGACTCTTAAATAGAGAATAAACTGAGGGTTGGTGAAGGGAGGGGAGAGGGGGATAGGCTAGATGGGTGATGGGTACTTAGGAGGGCACTTGTTTTGATGAGCACTGGGTGTTGTATGTAAGTAATGAACCACCAAATTCTAAGCCTGAAACCAATATTGCACTGTATGTCAACTAACTAGAATTAAAATTAAAAAAGAAAAAAAAAATCATAAGGAGAGATAAAAAAAGGAATGGTTTCAATAAAAAACAGAACCTTCTCAGTTCTCTCAAAGCATTGTAATGTAGTTATTTCATAGTATAAATTTGATGAATACTGCTTAAGATTTGCTGTGTTTAATACCTCTGGGTCTGTTTTTCCAGAATAAAAAGTGGAAATTAGATTAGATGATGGCTCTGGTACCTAAAACAACTCTAACTGGTTTTGTATTTGAGGTGAGCTCAGAAAAGTTACGCTCCAATAGGATTTATCTTTTAGAGGCTTATTGGGTGAATCGATAGATTTAGGGATGCAGATTTGGGTGGAAACATACCAAATGAACATTAAAAGTCAACTTTTAAAAACTGATATTAAAATACTATACCATTAAATTAGCAATTTTGCTTCTCGTGGTGTATATTCTCGTAACATGTAGGTCTTGTCGGCCTATGTTGAAAAATAAAAAAAAGGTTGGGCGCCTGGGTGGCTCAGTTGGTTAGGCGACTGCCTTCAGCTCAGGTCATGATCCTGGAGTCCCAGGATCGAGTCCGGCATCGGGCTCCCTGCTCAGCGGGGAGTCTGCTTCTCCCTCTGACCCTCCCCCCCCCATGTGCTCTGTCTCTCTCTCTCTCTCTCTCAAATAAATAAATAAAATCTTAAAAAAAAAAGAAAAAAGAAAAAGAAGAAAAGGCTGCAAGAAAAAAATGGGGAACAAGATGGCAGAGGAGTAGGAGACCTGGATTTCATCTGGTCTCAGGAATTCAGCTGGATAGGGACCAAACCATTCTGAACACCTACAAACTCAACAGGAGATTGAAGAAAAGAATAGCAACTACTCTCTGAATAGAAAAGTGACCACTTTCTGGAAGGTAGGACGTGCGGAGAAGTGAATCCGAGGCAATATTCGGGAGGATAGACAGCGGGGGAGGGGGCCTCCATCAGCTGCTTCTGGCAAGTGATAGAGCAGCGGAACACAAAATTGGAACTTTTAGAAGTCGGCTCCGCTGAGGGACATCGCTCCAGTGGCTAAGCAGGGAGTGGAACCCTCGCTGGGACAGTGTGGTCTCAGGACTCTCGGGGTCACAGGAAGACTGGGGGTGCCTGAGTGCGGCAGAGCTCCCAGGTATTGGAGTGGGGAAGCCGGCTGCAGAGACAGAACGGAGGCGCAGGCTGTCAGGTCAGGGTTGCCATAAACTGTGATTGGTGACACAGTTGGACCTCTGCTCCTCCAGCAGGGACCCAACAAGTGGCAGATCTGGGGAGACTCCCCTTCCTCCCCCAGGAGGAGCAGCACGGGAGCACACCACAGGGATCTACTGGGTTTGGAGACTCCACACGGGGTCGTGTGCCAGAGATAGAAACACTCGGTCACAGGCCGGGTGACCACAGAGTACAGCCAGAGACCGGGGAGATGGGACTGATTGCTTTTCTCTGGGGGCGCACTGAGGAGTGGGACCCTAAGTTCTTGGCTCCTCTGGGGTGGAGATTGGGAGGCCGCCATTTTCACTGTCGTCCTCCAAAGCTGTAGGGAAAGCTTGCAGGGAACAAAAGCTCCCACGAGCAAACAGAGCAGAATACTTAGCCCAGACCAGCAAAGGCGGGGCAATTCCACCTCCAGCAAAGACATTTAGGAACCACGGCAACAGGCCCCTCCCCTAGAAGATCAGCAAGAACAGCAAGCCAAGACCAAGTTTACCGATCAATGAGAACGGCAGAACTCCAGCACTAGGGGAATACTGAACAAAGAATTCATGATTTTTTTACCAAAGTTAATTTTTTTAACTGTTTTTTTTTTAATTTTTCTATTTCCCTTTTGCAACCAACATCTTATCAATCCCTTTTTTAAAAAACACTTTCATTTTTCATTTTTAGAGTCATATTCTATCCCTTCATAGTAGTTACCCTTATTTTTGGCATACATATATAAGTTGTTCTCTCTTTAAAATTTTGAGATACAGTTTCTTCTAACAGATCAAAATATACCCTAAATCTCTAGTGTATGGCTTTGTTCTAGTCTCCTGCCTGATCACATTCTTCCTTCCCCTTTTATTTAAATCCTCTTCTTTCTTTTTTCAAACAACTTCTTATCTTATCAATTCCTTTTATAAAATTTTTTCTAATTTTCAACTTTACAGTCATATTCCATCCCTTCATTGTATCAACCCTTATTTATTAACATATATAAGTTTTTCTTTCTTTAAAATTTTGGGAGGCACTTTCTTCTAACAGACCAAAATACACCCAAAATCTAGTGTGTGGCACTGATCTATGCACCAGCCTGATCATCTTTGATCCTATTCTCTTTTTTTTGTTTTGTTCTGTTTTTGTTTGTCTTTATCATTTTCTTTTTCTTTTTCTTTCTTTCCCCTTCTCTTCTCCTGGTTTCAGGTCTTTTCTGATTTCTTTAGAGTATATTTTCTGGGGACATTGTGACCCTGTTACCGTTTTGTTCTCTCACTCATCTAGTCTCCTCTGGACAAAATGACAAGATGGAAAAAATCACCTCAACAAAAAAAACAAGAGGTAGTACCGACTGCCACGGACCTACTCAATAAGGACATTAGTATGATGTCAGACCTAGAGTTCAGAATCATGATTTTAAAGATACTAGCTGGGATTGAAAAAAGCATGGAAGTTATTAGAGAAACCCTTTCTGGAGAAATAAAAGAACTAAAATCTAACCAAGTCAAAATCAAAAAGGCTATTAATGAGGTGCAATCAAAAATGGGGGCACTAACTGCTAGGATAAATGAGGCAGAAGAGAGAATCAGCGATCTAGAAGACCAAATGATGGAAAATAAAGAAGCTGAGAAAAAGAGAGAGAAACAACTACTGGATCACGAGGGCAGAATTCGAGAGATAAGCGATACCATAATACGAAACAACATTAGAATAGTTGGGATCCCAGAAGAAGAAGAAAGAGAGAGAGGGGCAGAAGGTGTATTGGAGCAAATTATAGCAGAGAACTTCCCTAATGTGGGGAAGGAAACAAGCATCAAAATCCAGGAGGCACAGAGAACCCCTCTCAAAATCAATAAAAATAGGTCAACACCCCGACATCTAACAGTAAAACTTACGAGTCTCAGAGACAAAGAGAAAATCCTGAAAGCAGCTCAGGAGAAGTGATGTGTAACCTACAATGGCAGAAACATTAGATTGGCAACAGACCTATCCAGAGAGACCTGGCAGGCCAGAAAGGACTGGCATGATATATTCAGAGCACTAAACGAGAAAAATATGCAGCCAAGAATACTATATCCAGCTAGGCTGTCCTTGAAAATTGAAGGAGAGATTAAAAGCTTCCAGGACAAACAAAAACTAAAGGAATTTGCAAACAAGAAACAAGCCCTACAAGGAATATTGAAAGGGATCCTCTAAGCAAAGAGAGAGCCTAAAAGCCACAAAGACCAGAAAGGAACACAGACAATATTCAATAACAGTCACCTTACAGGCAATACAATGGCACTAAATTCATATTTTTCAATAGTTATCCTGAATGTAAATGGGCTAAATACCCCAATCAGAAGACACAGGCTATCAGATTGGATTAAAAAAAGACCCATCGATAAGCTGTCTGCAAGAGACTCATTTTAGACCCAAAGACACCCCCAGATTGAAAGTGAGGGGGTGGAAAACCATTTACCATGCTAATGGACACCAAAAGAAAGCTGGGGTGGCAATCCTTATATCAGACAAATCAGATTTTAAAACAAAGACTGTAATAAGAGATGAGGAAGGACACTATATCCTACTTAAAGTGTCTATCCAACAAGAAGAAATAACAATTGTAAATATCTATGCCCCTAACATGGGAGCAGCCAATTATACAAGCCAATTAATAACAAAAGCAAAGAAACACATCGACAACAATACAATAATAGTGGGGGACTTTAACACCCCCTGACTGAAATGGACAGATCATCTAAGCAAAAGATCAACAAGGGAATAAAGACTTTAAATGACACACTGGACCAAATGGACTTCACAGACATATTCAGAACATTCCATCCCAAAGCAACGGAATACACATTCTTCTCTAGTGCCCATGGAACATTCTCTAGAATTGATCACATCCTAGGTCACAAATCAGGTCTCCACTGGTAACAAAAGATTGGGATTATTCCCTGCATATTTTCAACCACAATGCTTTGAAACTAGAACTCAATCACAAGAGGAATGTTGGAAAGAACTCAAATACATGGAGGCTAAAGAACATCCTACTAAAGAATGAATGGGTCAACCAGGAAATTAAAGAAGAATTAAAAAAATTCTTGGAAACCAATGAACATGAAAACACAACTGTTCAAAATCTTTGGGGTGCAGCAAAGGCAGTCCTAAGAGGAAAGCATATAGCAATACAAGTCTTTCTCAAGAAACAAGAAAGGTCTCAAATACACAACCTAACCCTATACCTAAAGGAGCTAGAGAAAAAACAGCAAATGAAGCCTAAACCCAGCAGGAGAAGAGAAATAAAGATCAAAGCAGAAATCAATGAAATTGATTTTCTTTCTTTAAAATTTTGGGAGGCACTTTCTTCTAACAGACCAAAATACACCCAAAATCTAGTGTGTGGCACTGATCTATGCACCAGCCTGATCATATTTGATCATATTTGATCAATGAACTAGAAACCCAAAGAACAATAGAACAGATCAAAGAAACTAGGAGCTGGTTCTTTGAAAGAATTAACAAGATTGATAAACTCCTGGCCAGACTTATCAAAAAGAAAACAGAAATGACCCAAATCAACAAAATCATGAATGAAAGAGGAGAAATCACAACCAACACCAAAGAAATACAAACAATTATAAGAACATATTATGAGCAACTCTATGCCAGCAAATTAGATAACCTGGAAGAAATGGATGTATTCCTAGAGATGTATCAACTACCAAAACTGAACCAGGAAGAAATAGAAAACCTGAACAGACCTATAACCACTAAGGATACTGAAGCAGTCATCAAAAATCTCCCAACAAACAAAATCCCAGGGCCAGATGGCTTCCCAGGGGAATTCTACCAAACATTTAAAGAAGAATTAATATCTATTCTTCTGAAACTGTTCCAAAAAAGAGAAATGGGAGGAAAACTTCCAAACTCATTTTACGAGGCCACCATTACCTTGATCCCCAAACCAGACAAAGACCCCATCAAAAAGGAGAATTACAGACCAATATCCTTGATGAACATGGATGCAAAAATTCTCACCAAAATACTAGCCAATAGGATCCAACAGTACATTAAAAGGATTATTCACCACGACCAAGTGGGATTTATCCCTGGGCTGCAAGGTGGTTCAACAGCCGCAAATCAATCAACGTGATACAATACATTAACAAAAGAAAGAACAAGAATCATATGATCCTCTCAATAGATGCAGAAAAAGCATTTGACAAAGTACAGCATCCTTTCTTGATTAAAACTCTTCAGAGTATAGGGATAGAGGGTACATACCTCAATATCATAAAAGCCATCTATGAAAAACCCACAGCGAATATCATTCTCAATGGGGAAAACCTGAGAGCTTTCCCCCTAAGGTCAGGAACACGGCAAGGATGTCCACTATCACCACTGCTATTCAACACAGTATTAGAAGTCCCAGCCACAGCAATCAGACAACAAAAAGAAATCAAAGGCATCCAAATTGGCAGAGAAGTCAAACTCTCACTGTTTGCAGAGGATATGATACTGTATGTGGAAAACCCAAAAGACTCCACCCCAAAACTGCTAGAACTCATACAGGAATTCAGTAAAGTGGCAGGATATAAAATCAATGCACAGAAATCAGTGGCATTCCTATACACCAAAAACAAAACAGAAGAGAGAGAAATTAAGGAGTTGATCCCATTTACAATTACACCCAAAACCATAAGATACCTAGGAATAAATGTAACCAAAGAGGCAAAGGATCTGTACTCAGAAAACTATAAAATACTCATGAGAGAATTTGAGGAAGACACAAAGAAATGGAAAAACGTTCCACGATCATGGAATGGAAGAACATATATTGTGAAGATGTCAATGCTACCTAGAGCAATCTACACATTCAATGCAATCCCCATCAAAATACCATCCACTTTTTTCACAGAAATGGAACAAATAATCCAAAAATTTGTATGGAATCATAAAAGACCCCGAATAGCCAGCGGAATGTTGAAAAAGAAAAGCAAAGTTTGCGGCATCACAATTCCGGACTTCCAGCTCTATTACAAAGCTGTCATCATCAAGACAGTATGGTACTGGCACCAAAACAGACACAAAGATCAATGGAACAGAATAGAGAGCCCAGAAATGGACCCTCAACTCTATGGTCAACTAATCTTTGACAAAGCAGGAAAGACTCTCCAATGGAAAAAAGACAGTCTCTTCAATGAATGATGTTGGGACAATTGGATAGCCACATGCAGAAGAATGAACCCGGACCATTTCCTTACACCACACACAAAAATAGACTGAAAATGGTTGAAAGACCTAAATGTGAGACAGGAATCCATCAAAATCCTAAAGGAGAACACAGGCAGCAACCTCTTCAATCTTAACCGCAGCAACAGCTTCCTAGAAACATCGCCAAAGGCAAGGGAAGCAAGGGCAAAAAGGAACTATTGGGATTTCATCAAGATAAAAAGCTTTTGCACAGCAAAAGAAACAGTCCACAAACCCAAAAGACAACCAACAGAATGGGAGAAAATATTTGCAAATGACATATCAGATAAAGGGCTAGTATCCAAAATCTATAAAGAACTCAAACTCAACACCCAAGGAACAAATAATCCAATCAAGAAATGGGCAGAAGACATGAACAGACATTTTTCCAAAGAAGACATCCAAATGGCCAACAGACACATGAAAAAGTGCTCAACATCGCTCGGCATCAGGGAAATCCAAATCAAAACCTCAATGAGATCCTACCTCACACCAGTCAGAATGGCTAAAATTAACAAGTCAGGAAAGAACAGATGTTGGTGGGGATGCGGAGAAAGGAGAACCCTCCTACACTGTTGGTGGGAATGCAAGCTGGTGCAGCCACTCTGGAAAACATTATGGAGGTTCCTCAAAAAGTTGAAAATAGAGCTACCGTATGACCCAGGAATTGCACTACTGGGTATTTACCCCAAAGAGACAAATGTAGGGATCTGAAAGGGGTACATGCACCCCAATGTTTATAGCAGCGATGTCCACAATAGCCAAACTGGAAAGAGCCAAGATGTCCATCAACAGATGAATGGATATAGACGAGGTGGTATATATATATATATATATATATATATATATATATATATATATATATATATATATATATATACAATGGAATATTATACAATCATCAAAAGGAATGAAATCTTGCCATTTCCAATGATGTGGATGGAACTGGAGGGTGTTATGCTGAGCGACATAAGTCAATTCGAGAAAGACATGTATCATATGACCTCACTGATATGAGGAATTCTTAATCTCAGGAAATAAACTGAGTGTTGCTGGAGTGGTCGGGGGTGGGAGGGATGGGGTGGCTGTGTGATAGACATTGGGGAGGGTCTGTGCTATGGTGAGTGCTGTGAATTGTGCAAGACTGTTTAATCACAGATCTGTACCTCTGAAACTAATAATGCAATATATGTTAAGAAAAAAAAAAGAGGATAGCAGGAGGGGAAGAATGAAGGGGGGGAACTGAAGGGGGAGACGAACCATGAGAGACGATGGACTCTGAAAAACAAACTGAGGGTTGTAGAGGGGAGGGGTTGGGGGATGGTTTAGCCTGGTGATAGGTATTAAAGAGGGCGTGTTCTGCGTGGAGCACTGGGTATTATGCACAAACAATGAATCATGGAACACTATATCAAAAACTAATGATGTAATGTATGGTGGTTAACATAACAATAAAAAAATTTAAAGAAAAAGAAAGATTTGCTGTGTTTAGCCCTTTGAATCTGGATCCAGTGTGGCCCTGCTACCTGCCTATCACCTTATTTTCTGTCTCCTCTCTTCTGCCCACATTAAAGCCTACAGAGGTAAACTTTTCTTTTGCCCTTTTACTAGCTCATCCAGGCTTCACTTTATCTGCCAAAGCAGACAGTGTCCTATTTGGTTTTCACATTGTACATACTTCTTGTACTAGTACCATACCTCCCCATAACCCTAGCATTATATGGCATGAATGCCTGTTGTGTTCAACATTTTCTTTCTTTGTAGATTAAAATTTAAGTATTGTCTTTTTGGTTTTTTTTTAAGATTTTATTTATTTATTTGACAGAGAGAGACAGCCAGAGAGGGAACACAAGCAGGGGGAGTGGGAGAGGGAGAAGCAGGCTTCCCATGGAGCAGGGAGCCCGATGCGGGGCTCGATCCCAGGACCCTGGGACCATGACCTGAGCCGAAGGCAGACGCTTAACGACTGAGCCACCCAGGCGCCCCTTTAAGTATTGTCTTATAAATAAAAAGTATTTGATAGCTTACAGAGTATTTGACAATGCATACCCTTGCCAAATAATAACCAATGAGAACAATTACAGTGATTGTAACTTTAATTACAATATTTAATGTTAAATCTTTCAGAGTGTAAAAGTCAGAGTAGGCAACTAAAACTGGTATTAGCTTGGACTTAAGAGAACACACCCCTAGCTTCTATCTCAGTAACTATTTTAAGTTTCACAGGCCTCATAAAGTTTAGTAGAGTGACATTTAGTCCATTCTTTATACATATTAAATAAGGAAATTGTGTATTTTTTATCTTTATTGAGTTGTAAATGACAAATAACACTCTATGCATATCTGCTTTACATTTAAACTTCTTTATAATGCTGCATAAGTTACAAATGTACTGCAGACTGTGCTGATACAAGTGAATGTATAAAATACCTGAAGTAAAATTTCAAATACAGATATTTTAAACAATTTCAGCAAGTTGTTAAAATATAATATTCTAAATTTTAATTTATAAACCCAGCTTATAAAGAAAAACTATGCAGTTCTCACCTGCAGTGCTGGCTTGCTTAGTTTTAAAAGACAATATAAAAATCCAGCATTGTATTAGTTTCTTATGACTGCTGTAACAAATTACCAAAAACACAAGGACTTGAAACAAAACAAATTTATTACGTTACAATTCTGTAGGTCAGACATCTGACACAGATCTCACTGGGCTAAAATCAAGGTGTCAGCAGAACTGTGTTCCCTTCTGGGGCTCTAGGGGAGAATCTGTTTCCTTGCATTTTCTAGCTTCCAGAGGTTACCAGTATTTTTTCTGCTCATAGACCCCTTCCTCCTCCTTCAAACCTTGCCATGTAAGCCAAGTCCTCTTCATGTCACATCACTCTGACCTTGCTTCCATTATCAAATTTCTTTCTTTGATTCTCTTCTTTTGCCTCCTTCCACTTCTAATAACCCTTATTATTATATTGAATCTACTTGGATAATCCAAAGTAATCTCCCTATCTAAAGGTTGTTGATTAGCAACCTTCATTCCCCCTTTCCATGTAACTTAACATATTCACAGGTTCTAGGGATTAGGGTTTGGTCATCTCTAAAAGGATGTCATTTTGCCTACTGCAAATATTATCTTTACCAAATTCATTTGAATCAATAGATACTCAAAACAAATACAGGATCTAGAAAGGAAACTTGGATAAAACAATTAAACAGGTAACATTATATGCATTTTCCAAGTGAGACACTGCAGTTTCCAAAAGAAAATATTGCCACTTGTCCAATCATTTGAACTCATTTGAACTCACATCTGTCCAAATCTGTAGTCTGTATTCCTTCCATTAATTACATTACATTGTATAGCATTCGTTTCTATAGAATGTGTTCCGGAAAGGTATTAGTTAACTTCTTGCTTACTTAAAACTGTCCTTAAGCATTCATGACTTCATCTATCAGTGGCAATAAATGTCTTCTCCATAGTTAATCTCAGTGAGGTCAGTGGATTTGTTTAAGAAGCTTTTTGTTGGAAAACAGAGATTCAGTCTTTCAGTGTTTTATCATGGTATATTTAAAACATTAATTCTGTCACATTTATAATGAGAACTTTGTATGAAAGAATACAAAACACTCCTTGACCTCTCTCTTGCAGTGAGAGTTAGTGTGCTCTCTTGTTTGGCTGGGGTTAACTTTAATCAGCAGCTTAACAGAGACATTTTGGAGATCTCACTTGCTGATACATAAGAAGCAGGCACTTATTTGCATAATGCATCCTGCCAAGTTCAAGTGAATACAATAGCATAATTGAACACACTTTAGTGAAATAAGAGAATAGAGAAATCCAAAAGAACAAATTTGTCAAGAACAAACTTTGTCAGTACTCAAAAGAAATATTTTTTTACATATAGTTCTCAGAATTGTTTGTGGTAATTAAAAATACATATATCATTGAAGTATTCTGTAATGTTCCCCTACAGTTTCATAAACAAATGGCATGTCACATCTATAAACTGAACTTTTTGTATCTGAAGTCAATTTAAAATCCTAATATCCTAGTAGAAATCTAGCACATTGCATTGTGTATTAGAGGCACTCTATAATATTTGAAAATTAATACTTAAACTCAAAATATAAGCCTAAGGAAGAAGACATTTATATTAATTGGGCTAATATTTACAAAAGAAATTCAATGAATGGGTCAAATGAGAAATCAAAGAGAAAGTAAAAAACACCTTGAGATGAATGAAAATGAAAGGTAATATACCAAAATTTATGGAATGCAGCAAAAGTAGTTCTAAGAGATATGTTCATAGCAATAAATACCTACCTCAAGAAACAAGAACTGCACTGGGTGTTATATGCAACTAATGAATTGTTGAATACTACATCGAAAACTAATGATGTACAACATGTTGGCTAATTGAACATAATAATAAAAAAAAAGAATGAGGATAGAAAATGATAAAAAAAAAGAAACAAGAAAAGTCTTAACCTAACTTTATACCTCAAGGAACTAGAAAAAGAAAAACAAAGCCCAAGGTTAGAAGGAAGGAAATAACAAAGATTAGAGCAGAAATAAATAGAGACTTAAAAGACATTAAAAAAGATCAGTGAAACTAACAGCTGATTCTTTGAAAAGATAAACAAACTTGGCAAACCTTTAGCTAGAATCACCAAGAAAAAAAGAGAGGGCTCAAATAAATAAAATCAGAAATTAAAGAGATGTTACAACTGATACTACAGAAATACAAAGGATCATGAGACGACTATGAACAATTATAGGCCAAAAAATTGGACACTTGGAAGAAATTGATAAATTCCTAGAAACATACAACCTACCAAGACTGAATCAAGATGAAATAGAAAACCTGAACAGCTTGATTACTGATTTGATCTCTTTACTAGTAATCAAAAACTTCCCAACAAACAAAAGTCCAGGACCAGAGAACTTTACTGGTGAATTCTAACACTTAAAGAAGATTTAATACCAAACCAGCTCAAACACTTGCAAAACATGTAAGAGGAGGGAACTTCTCTAAACTTGTTTTACGAGGCCAGCATTACCCTGGTACCAAAGGCAGATGAAGATACTATCAGAAAAGAAAATTACAGGCCAATATCCCTGGTGAACATTGATGCAAAAATCTTCAACAAAATATTAGCAAACTGAATTTAAAAATATCTTAAAAGGATTATACAGTATGATCAAATGGGATTTATTCCAAGAATGCAAAAATGGTCCAATATCCACAAATCACACAATTAACAAAATGAAGGATAAAAATCTATCACCTTAATAGATGCAGAAAAAGCATTTGACAAAATTCAACATACATTTATGATAAAAACTCTCAACAAAGCAAGTATAAAGGCAACATACCTCAACATAATAAAAACCAAATATGACAAGCTCACAACTAACATCATATTGAGTGGTAAAAAGCTGAAAGCTTTTCCTCTAAGATCAGGAATAAAACAAGGATGCTCGCTTTTACCTCTTTCAATCAACGTAGTATTGAAAGTCCTAGCAAGAGCCACTAAGCAAGGAAAAGAAGTAAACGACATCCAATTGGAAAGGAAGAAGTGAAACTGTCACTATTTTCAGATAACATGATACTATATACAGAAACCCTAAAGACTCCATCAAAAAACTGTTAGAACTAAAAAATGGATTCAGTAAAATTGCAGGATATAAAATTGATATGCAAAAATCTGTTGCATTTCTATACACTTATAAACTATCAGAAAGAAATTAAAAAGAAAATCCCATTTATAACTGCACCAAAAAAGGGGAAAAAATACCTAGAAATAAATTTAACCAAGGAGTTAAAAGACCTGTATTTTGAGAACCACAAGACCTTAATGAAAGAAACTGAAGAAGACACAAATAAATGGAAAGATTTAATGTGCTTATGAATTGGAAGAATTAATATTGTTAAAATGTCCATTCTGCCCAAAGCAATATAAAGATTCGATGCAATCCCTCTCAAAATTCTAAGGGCATTTTTCACAGAAACAGAACAAAAATCCTAAAATTTGAATGGAACCATGAGAGATTCCAAATAGCTAAAACAGTATTGAGAAAGAACAAGCAGGAGGCACACACTCTTTGATTTCAAACTATATTACAAAACTGTAGTAATGAAAACAGGATGGTATTTTTGTAAAAACAGACATATAAATCAATGGAACAGGGTAAAGAGCCCAGAATTAAACCTAGACATATATGATCAATTAATTTATGAGAAGGGAGTCATGAATATACAATGGAAAAGACAGCCTCTTCAATAAATGGTTTTGGGAAAATTGGACAACCACATGCAAAAGAATGAAACGAGCACTATCTTATACTTACACAAAAATTAATTTAAAATGGATTAAAGACTTGAACATGAGACCTAAAACCATAAAACTCTTAGAAGAAAATATAGAGTGTAAACTCCTTGGCATGGGTCTGACACCAAAAGCAAAAGCAACAAAAGGAAAAATTAACAAGTAGGACTACCTCAAACTGAAAAGCTTCTGCATAGTAAAGGAAACCAACAAAGGAAAAGACAACTTACTGAGTGGGAAAAAATACTTGCAGTCATACATCTGATATGGGGTTAATATCTAAAACATATAAAGAACTCAAACAACTAAAGAGCAAAAAACACCCACTTAAAAAATGAACAGAGGATCTGAATAAACATTTTTCTAAAGAAGACATACAGATGGCCAACAGGTACATGGAAATATGCTCTGCATCCTTAGTCATCAGGGAAATGTAAACAATACCACAATGAGATGTCACCTCATATTTACTAGAATGGTGTATATATATACACACACCAATATATATATATATTGGTATGGTATATTGAATATTGAACGGTATATTATGTATATATATATGTATATGGTATATTATGTATATATATGCATAATATATATACATAATATATATAATCTAGAAATAGCAATGTTGGCAAGGATGTGGAGAAGAGGGAATGCTTGTGCACTGTGGTGAGAATGTAAATTGGTACAGCCACCATGGAAAGCAGTATGGAGGATCCTAAAAAAATTAAAAGTAGAAATACCACTTGATCCACTAATTCCATAACTAGGTATTTATATGAAGAAAGCAAAAACACTAACTCAAGATATATGCACCCCCACCATGTTCATTGCAGCATTCTACAATATCCAAAATAAGAAAACAAACCAGTATCTATTGATGGATAAATGGATAAAGAAGATGATGTGGTATATCTGTACAGTGGGATATTATTCAGCCATAAAAAGAATGAAATCTTGCCATTTGTAAGATGGATCTCAAGGGCATTACACTAAGTAAAGTAAGTCTGACATAGACAAATACCATATGATTTCTCTTATATGTAGAATCTTTAAAAGAAATAAAAAAACTCAAAACTAAGCTCGTTGTTACAGAGAACAGGTTGGTGGTTGCCACAGGTAGGGGTTGGGGGTATAAGAAATAGGTGAACGGTTTTGTTGCTGTTGTTTAAATAAATTTAATAAGCAAGTTTAAATAAATTGAACAAAAAATAAAAATGAATGATATTGATACTCTTTGTGAAGTTAAATGTGTTAGAAAAAAGTGGAGAATATTTTTATAGATTAGTTATGGGGAAAATATCCAATAGCTTTTTTATAGCTTAGTTATGAGGAAAATAATCCAAGAGCTAAATTTCTCTGCCTTATTCTGAGCACATGAAATCATCAACTGCAAAATGCCTCACGTACAACTGAGGAATCTATTAGGACTTTCACTGATAATGACATTGACTTTTAGATTTTTGAGGCTGTTTAAGGGAAGTTTTTATAATTTTACTGTTGCAACATAGTTAGACTTAACTCTGAATCATGTCAGCTATCAGCACTAAAGCACAAAATAGCTCTAAGTATAAAAGATAAATACAGGTGTCCACTGTGAGACTGGATGACAGGTATCTAGTTAAATAAGATTAAAAAAAAAAAGACAGTTCTCTGATTGAATTATTTTCCACTGAAGTAAAAATTCATGAATTATCCCATAATATAAAAAGAAATGGAGGGGCGCCCGAGTGGCTCAGTTGTTAAGCGTCTGCCTTCGGCTCAGGTCATGATCCCAGGGTCCTGGGATGGAGCCCTGCATCGGGCTCCCTGCTCGGCGGGAAGCCTGCTTCTCCCTCTCCCACTCCCCCTGTTTGTGTTCCCTCTCTTGTTGTGTATCACTCTGTCAAATAAATAAATAAAATATTTTAAAAAAAAGAAGTGGAAATTTCTTATAAGATGGCTATCCATTTCAAATGGGGGGTTGCCTTGTTTCATAGTAATTTAATTATTTAAAGAGAAAACATCAAGTTTTTATGGATAGGTGAGCTAGGAAACTTCACTTTGGGCTTTTTTTATTTCACTCTTATATTCTTTTTTTTGTAATTTAATTTAATTTTATTATGTTATGTTAGTCACCATACAAGACATCATTAGTTTTTGATGTAGTGATCCACGATCCATTGTTTTCGTACAACACCCAGTGCTGCATGCAGTATGTGCCCTCCTTAATACCCATCACTGGGCTATTCTTCAAAGGAAACAAGAGGCAAACTTGACAAGGTGTCATACTGTGTCTTGGATATTATGGTCATTCCCCAAGTATGTGTGGATCAACTACAATATGACAGGCACAAGTATTTATTAAGAGCCTGCATTTGCTAAGCTGTGCACTAGATGCTAAGGATACACCGAACAACACCAGTTTCTTATCTCAAGGAGTTTGTAGTATACAGATGCCTACTTGGGTACAAGATACAGAGATAAGTATGTATAGTTGCACTTCCTGTTCTTAAGAAATCACCTTGAAATGGTACCAGAAAGCTTTTAAAAGGGCTTTCTTTGGAACTTGAGGCACATATTGTAATATTCCAAATGGAAGCATATGACAAATTCTCTATATATTTCTCCTCAGTGCCTCAACTGAAACCTGGCTGACCTCCAAATACCTGACTTCACTGTAGTCCTTTCAAGAACAAGCTTGTTTATTCTCCCACACCCCAAATTCCTAAAGCAATTTCAGCATTCTCCTAGTTTCTCTTCACCAGTTTTAGGTCATTATTCTTCTATATTCATGCAAGAAAAACCCCTCCACCCTTTATAGTTTATAGTATCCAAATTTGCCATCCTCTAAACTGATTCCTTTCTGTCACTTTTCTGGCGAATGAGCCCTTCTCTATATTCATTGAGGGGTTTGGCCTACAGCTTATATTCTTCTTTCCATCTCTTTTTTTCTCTCTTTTTTTTCTGAAAGATTTCCATATGTACGCAGAGGTCCTACCCTCTAGTCACACTATTTATTTGATCTTCAAATCCAGTCACTTTCATCTCTACTGATGATCAGTAGACACTCCCAAGGCAGCACACTGGAAGTTACCATCTTAAAGTTTCCCAATCCAGGAATTTTAATATCTCACAGACCCTTCATTTACCTATTGCCCTTCCCTTCTCCTTTCTGAGTCTCCTTCTCCTAAGTATCCTTGGTCTTTGACTGAATTGATGCTTTGGTCCCCCTCCCTTTCCCCTGTTCTGCTTCTTTCTCTACGTTTTGGAGATTTTGAGGTTCCTAACTTCCCCTACTTTGTCTGAGGCTCTTATAAATCCTTCACCCCGTGTATTTCTTCTCTATTGACCTGCTGATGTCTAAACCATCAGTCTTCCTCTCACCTCATCAGCTCTCCTCACATTGCTGCTGAGCAATCCTAGAGAAAATGTCACACCCACATGATTGTTGGTCCCAAACGTACATGCTCTATAATCTCGGCTGGCCTTTCAATACAAATAAAAAATAAGTACCCTTGGTCAGCTGCTTCCTCTATTTCTTCCCTCCCTCTTCCAGTTCCCACAGGCACCAAGGCAATCTTCCAATAACTCTCCTCTTACTCCTACCGGACCAGGCTTTCTGTTAGTTGGCTACTCCACTTTATACTTGGGGGTCAAGTCTCTACTTCTTAGTATCTTATTTTCCCTTTTAGAAAACAACAAAAGTGGGGCGCCTGGGTGGCTCAGTTTGTTAAGCGACTGCCTTCCGTTCAGGTCATGATCCTGGAGTCCCGGGATTGAGTCCCACATCTGGCTTCCTGCTCAGCAGGGAGCCTGCTTCTCGCTCTGACCCTCTTCCCTCTCGTGCTATCTCTCATTCTCTCTCTCTCAAATAAATAAATAAAATCTTTAAAAAAAAAATAGAAAACAACAAAAGTGGCCAATAATCTGGATCCAATGCATCTCCTCTCCAAAGTTGTTTTGCTGCATTAATTATCTCTTTACCTGTTAGATTCTTTCTTAATGTGCATAAATATGCTTATCTCTTCCTTTGGCAGAGGAGGGGCGTGTCCGTCCTTAACACCCATCATTATCACACAAACATTTTTGTTTTACTGGGTTTTGTTTTTATTTGCTTAATCAAATTTCTTGAAAACATAATTTATATACAGTCACTGTGTTCCCTCACAAATCATTCACTTTTCATTTTCTAAGAATGTGGCTCTATACCCAAAATACCCCCAGATTTTCTCTGGGGCCTTTGCTGTGATTGGAATGCTTCTTGGGCACCTCTTTTCAGTATGACTGTATATTAAGAAGCACTCACCACATTTCCTGTTTGCCTGTATCCCTTGACAAACATATAAGAACCATATTTTGTCAAAATTGTAGTCTGTCTGACTGGCACAGTGCCTATATCACAGCAGATGCTTGAGTAATATTAGAATGAATGAGTAGACCTAATGTGCATTATTAGGAATGCACAGAAAATGAGCCTAATGTGCACTATTCCTATGAATTCATAGAAATCTATCACTAAAAGTGTGTCATGATCATTTAAGCTAAGTTCCCAATCTTCTAAGAAACGCTTGAAGTCTTATTTCCACTAATTACTTAGTAGTAACCTTATAAAGTCATTTCCTTTCATTGCCTTATAGGTAAAATCAAAAGATCAGAATAGACTATAGTCCCAAACTGTCTTGAAATGGCCTTGTTTCAAGTATAATTTTCAAACACAAACTACATGCCACTTGTGTAAGTGAATGTTAGTATACTTGCCTGGGGCAAGGTCAAGTTGTGGTCATTTAATTAGACTCCTTGATTCCTATCTTAGGAGTTCTTCAGAGCAGTTGCCAATGAATCAATGGTAGATGCTAGATTTGCTGCCATTTCAGAACTTCTCATTTTTTCCACCTCATTTCATGTTGTGTGTTGCAAATAGAGAGGAGAAATTTTTAAACCTTTGTAATTTTGTGAGAATGAGAGTGATGAGAAGAATCAGATATCATAATCAAAATATTGCAATAAAATGATTATGTTCCAAAGAAGGTATAATTTTATACAAATATACCAGGAAATAAAAGTAAAATAGATAAAGAATTTTAAAAATGTGCTGCACTGTCTTAGGTTAAATCTAATTTTCTTTTTCTCTGCAGATTGGACACTGTTCTATTTTTACTGCTCAGGCTATCACTTTCCTAAAGCAGTTGAATAAGCCCGAGAGGACAAAAGTATCACTCTGAAGGGCGTGAGCTTTGCAGTAGGGAAGCTATTGGAATTCTATTCTGTTGAATCAGTGTCTCCTCAGATCAGATGAGTGAGAGAAGCCGAGCCTGTCAGCAGATTTACGCCCACTGCACACACTCATACCAAGTCAAACAGGGCAATAGTATCCCCAGAATTCCCAGTTTATGGACAATATCTCCAACTTGAACGGTAACACCATTCAGTGATCTGCAACAATTCTCACTTTTAATATGGATTTTTATAGAAGAGTGTATGTGGCTTAAAGCAATGATGGAATAGTAATAAGATCGATGTTCCATAATTGTGGAACACAAAATATCTAACCCCATTATTTAAATAAAATCGTACCCAAATGCACAATGTCTAAAAATACAGGACTTTAAATTTAGGATTAATAAACTTGATGCACTGCAAGTTCCTGAAGCTTCAGTGAAAATGAGACTGTATTCAAGTGCTATATTCTGTGAAATATAAATTGCTCCAGTAAGTTTTAGAAAAAGTTTCAACAATGATAAAATGTGACCTAACCTCCCATAATGAAGATTTTTCTACTTAACCCTTAGCTAACCAAACAACTAAGTTGGCACTATATTTTCCTAGCTTTCAAATTGTATACTATTTTATTATACTTTTCAAGTTCAATAATAGTGGATCTGAGACTCAGTGTGGAAAGGATCAATAAAATAAAAAACATAAAGTTGATTATGGCTGCACCAAGTTTATACCTTACAAGGTAGGGTCATTCTTCTCCCTTCAGACAGAATTCATTTAAATGTGCAAAAAAGTAGAATTCTATGCTTACTAAATATTTCTATAGATGAAGAAACCAGGAATTCCCACCATTGATAAATGATAACTCTGAAAGCCTCAGCTTTCAGGAAAATTCTGTATTTTTCAGTGGAGTACAATGACTCATGCACAATACCCTTGACACCTTACCCTCACTCTTTTACCCTTCAAGGTCCCCAACTCCCATAATTTTTTATTGAGATGTAATTGATATATATTAGTTTCAGATGTACATGATTCAATATTTATATATAGTGTGAAATGATCACCACAATAAGTCTAGTTAACATCCATCACCACACAGTTACAAATCTTTTTCTTGTGATGAGAACATTTAAGATCTACTTTCTTAACTTTCAAATATATAATACAGTATTATTAATTATAGTCACCATGCTATATATCACTGGGACTTAATCTATTTTATAACTGCAGCGTCGTACCTTTGACCAGTTTCACACAATGGTTGTTTCTTAGTCATCTTCTTCACTTATAAGATTAAAAAGTCACAACCAGAGGTGTCAGCCCAGCTCTTTTCTATTCATCTCCTCTGTCCCATAATTATTTATTCTATATACTATATTTCTTGCTGTTGGTTTTTTCCCCCTAAATGGAATACCCTGTATTTTACAGGTAGGGTTTCATTTCCAATTTGTTCTTTAGTTTACTAAGGTGATTTGGAGTTTTCAAAATGCTAACCACATCATAGAACAGAATGAGACTCAGGTCATAAAAATAGTGCGAAAAGCATCATGAGGATTCAAAGAATGGAGATGTCATTTCTATCTATGTAGCCCAGAGCAGGCTTCACAGAGTAAAATCTGAGCCAGAGAAGATAAAGATTTGTCAGGCAACAAAGACACAGGGAGAAAACACTGTAGTAAGAATGTAGGCAAGCAAAAGGTATGAGAATGCTGGGTGTTTAGAAGAAAGATTAAGTTATTCAGTTTGCCTTAAATATAAAATGAATAGGTTAAAGAGGTTGGGTGGAAGATTATTGATATTTATCAAAAATATAACGATATATTTCTCCCATTGCTCATCTGAAAGAAGAAAATACATAAAATGTAATCTCTGGTTAAATTTCTAAAATGAACTCTCAAGAAAATTGTATTCATTTTGAGATAGTAAGTTCTGATTATTTGGAATAAGACAAATATTTTGAAACTTTCTTTTAGAGTATAAGGAAAATTACATACAATTCTTCAGTGACACTTAGGAAAACAATAAAATACTTAGCAATCCACTTGTGTTTGGGCACCTACAGTATTCATATAATTTGCATTTCTTGCTGATAGTGGTCTATTCAGTTTAGGTATCTAGTTTAAGGATCAGAAGACAATTAACAATTAATAACAAGCTCAAATAGCTTACCTGATATCCTTCTATGGTATTAGCTGCTTGTTTCAGCCACTTTACATCAATGCTGCTAAATCAAAACAAAGGTTACTAAACAAGTAAAGAAAAGTACAAGGGTACTTTTAAAAATCTGCAATATCTGGGGTTTTTCTTTGTTATGTAATTTTTTAAAAATTTTTTATTTTTATGTTAATCACCATGCATTACATCATTAGTTTTGGATGTAGTGTTCCATGATTCATTGTTTGTGCATAACACCCAGTGCTCCATGCAGAACGTGCCCTCTTTAATACCCATCACCAGGCTAACCCATCCCCCTACCCCCCTCCCCTCTAGAACCTTCAGTTTGTTTTTCAGAATCCATCGTCTCTCATGGTTGGTCTCCCCCTCCGATTTCTCCCCCTTCATTCTTCCCCTCCTGCTATCTTTTTCTTCTTTTGTTTTCTTAACATATATTGCATTATTTGTTTCAGAGGTACAGATCTGTGATTCAACAGTCTTGCACAATTCACAGCGCTCACCATAGCACATACCCTCCCCAATGTCTATCACCCAGCCACCCCATCCCTCCCACCCCCCCACCACTCCAGCAACCCTCAGTTTGTTTCCTGAGATTAAGAATTCCTCATATCAGTGAGGTCATATGATACATGTCTTTCTCTGAATGACTTATTTCACTCAGCATAACACCCTCCATTTCCATCCACATTGTTGCAAATGGCAAGATCTCATTCCTTTTGATGGCTGCATAATATTCCATTGTGTATATATACCACTTCTTCTTTATCCATTCATCTGTCGATGGACATCTTGGCTCTTTCCACAGTTTGGCTATTGTGGACATTGCTGCTATAAACATTGGGGTGCACTTATCCCTTCGGATCCCTACATTTGTCTCTTTGGGGTAAATACCCAATAGTGCAATTGCTGGATCGTATGGTAGCTCTATTTTCAACTGTTTGAGGAACCTCCATACTGTTTTCCAGAGTGGCTGCACCAACTTGCATTCCCACCAACAGTGTAGGAGGGTTCCCCTTTCTTCGCATCCCCGCCAACATCTGTCGTTCCCTGACTTGTTAATTTTAGCCATTCTGACTGGTGTGAGGTGGGATCTCATTGAGGTTTTGATTTGGATTTCCCTGATGCCGAGCGATGTTGAGCACTTTTTCATGTGTCTGTTGGCCATTTGGATGTCTTCTTTGGAAAAATGTCTGTTCATGTCTTCTGCCCATTTCTTGATTGGATTATTTGTTCTTTGGGTGCTGAGTTTGATAAGTTCTTTATAGATTTTGGATACTAGCCCTTTATGTGATATGTCATTTGCAAATATTTTCTCCCATTCTGTCGGTTGTCTTTTGGTTTTGTGGACTGTTTCTTTTGCGTTATGTAATTCTTTTTAAGGTTACAAAATGAATAATTTTTAAATACTCTAGTTCCATAAATGATGTAAATATCACTTGGATTAAGTTATTTTTGCTAATTGGAAGGGGAAATGTTTACCAAGACATACTGAAATTACTACTTTATTACTACTACTTTAAAATTACTATTTTAATTTTGTCATTTTTTTGCTTGTTTTGACATATTTAGAAATACTGTGATGAATGACAAGGTATCACTATGTTTAATATATCCTAGAACTTCCTTATCTACTTCCCCAAATGATTAATCATCTGGACTTAAATATATGTTCATTAATACTTTTTCTTCCATTTTCCTATGCAAAATTTATTGCAAACAAACAGAACTTACTTTCACTGGATTTTAAATTCCAAAGGTAGCAAAACACATGCTAACTCAAAAATGAAAATGTGCTCATATTAAGATAAGTGTGGCAAACAATCAACTCTAAAACCTCTTAAACAAAAGATGTTTTCAAGTTCTGTTTCTGTTATTCCTTTCTTAGAGATGATGCAAGAGGAGCGCATTCCAGCTATATTGCATATAAGAGGTTTCTTACAGAACACCATTACAGGGGCGCCTGGGTGGCTCAGTCAGTTGAGCATCTGCCTTTAGCTCAGCTCATGATCCCAGGGTCCTGGGATCGAGCCCCACATCAGGCTCCCTGCTTGGTGGGGAGCCTGCTTCTACCTCTCCCTCTGCAGCTATCCCTGCTTGTGCTTGCTCTCTCTTTCTGTCAAGTAAATATAGATAGATAGATAGATAGATAGATAGATAGATAGATAGATAGAAAAATAAATAAGAACACCATTACAGTTGGGTTGATATCATCTTTTTTTTTTTTTTTTTTAAGATTTTATTCATTTATTCATGAGAGAGACAGAGGGAGAGAGAAGCAGAGGGAGAAGCAGGCTCCCAAGGAGCAGGGAGCCCGATGCGGGACTCGATCCCAGGACCCTAGGATCATGACCTGAGCCGAAGGCAGACGCTTAACCATCTGAGCCACCCAGGCGCCCAGGGGTTGATATCATCTTGACAACTCAAGAAGTAAAAGGCACACTTAACATCATTATCTGAGTTTTGACTATAACATGAATTAGAGATAACTTTGGCTTAAAGACACCTGGTCATAAGAATATTTTAGTTTTTGGGATATTGCTATTTTTTCCCCTTGTAATATAAAAAAATTGAGCCAACAATAATTAAGCAGTTGCCTTTCTGAATGAGTCTTAGTAATAAATGTTCTACTGAAAAGTAAGTGCCCGGTTTTGATGCAACAACCATTAGGCATTTTTATGAAAATGAGAAAATGATGAGAATCATAAAAAATCTGAACCATTCATTTATTTATTTACTTAAAAATATTAAGCACCTACTATGTGCCTAGCATTATGCTAGGTGACAAGCTATAAATTTAAAAACATGCTAACGTTGTGGGTGCCTGGGTGGCTCAGTTGGTTAAGCATCTGACTCTTGGTCTTGCTCCCATGGGTTGTTGGATGGAGCCCCCTGGTCATGCTCCTTGCTCAGAGGGAAGTGTGCTTCAAAGGTTCTCTGCCTCTGCCCCTCCCTCACTTATGCATGCCTGCACACGCATGCAAGTACTCTCTCTCTCTCTCTAAAAATAAATAAATTTCTAAAAAAAAAAAGAACATGCTGACTTTGTTTTACAAAACAGTAACTGTTGTTACCTTTTTACTTACAGGATGGAACATTTAAGAAAAATAGCCTGTAAGTAAAAATGGTTGATGATTTATAATCAATTTTCTCTTGGGTACTTACATTCATTAACTTGTTAATTTAGTTACAATCAAACCATCACTTTGGTCTACATGTTTTATAATTTCAAAGTGCAAAAAATGGTTGTTTCATGTCAGAGATATACTTGTTTAAAAAAGTCATCATTAATAAAACACTGTCAATTGAATAATGCCTAAAATCTTTTTTTTTTTTTTTTTTAAATATTTTATTCATTTATTCATGAGAGACAGAGGGAGAGAGAGAGAGCAGCAGAGGGAGAAGCAGGCTCCCAAGGAGCAGGGAGCCCGACGCGGGACTCGATCCCAGGACCCCGGGACCATGACCTGAGCCGAAGGCAGACGCTTAACCATCTGAGCCACCCAGGCGCCCAATAATGCCTAAAATCTTAACATTTCAGCAAATAGATCATAACTACTCTAAAAATAGTTACAGATAAATAGGTCTAAAAGAAATAGTTGGTCAAAGTTTCACTTTCCTCTGTATACTCAAAGCACCATTAAAAGTAACATAGGTGTTTGTCTATACAGATGAGATGTACCTCTAATTTGTGACAAATAAGACTGAGAGCCATATTAATTTTTTAAGCCAAATTAGAAGAACAAATAACTATTGACCACCTAATCAAAAATTAGAAAATTTCTTTAGAAAAGAATTGATTACCTATGAAAAAAGTTAAATAAGTTTTTATATAAATAAATGCTAATAAATGTAGATGAATAACTAAAAATAATTTTAGAGAATGAGTTAAGAATTGGATTTTAGACAGTTTTGGTTCATATCCTCGTGCTTCAACTTAATTCCTGTTTGTCCTTGGGAACATTACTTACCCTCTTGTGCCTTAGTTTTATCAACACTCCTGCAGCCCAGATTCAAGCATTCTGAAGGAGGAAATGGCACTTATATACTGGTTGCTGGTTTTCGACCTATACTGCATCCTGTAGGAGGATATCTCAACTTTATAAGGAATATTCCTCCACATACGTTTAATAGAGCCTCCATTTTACCAATATTATAATCTTATTCTTTCCATTTTCCTGTCTCCCAGCTGGTAAAATTGCTGAACATAAGTAGGCCATTCTATCAAATCCAGTGGGTTAATACTAGGTAATGGGAAATATAGTAAGTCTAACAAATTCCATGGATATGAGCCCATTGCTACATTTTGCTGTAAAAGGTTGGCTTAGCTATATCTGATGTTGAGATACCATGGCAAATGGATGAGGCTTTCTGTAAGCAGATGGTGTTGCTGGCAGAAGGTCTACGGATAGAGATTGCCTATTAAAGCCAGAATCCATGCCTGTCTCAGTAAAGCCAATTTTATGTCCCTTCTGTATTATAAAGGTTCCAATAAAGTCAGTCTGCCACCAGAGGTCTAGCTGGTTCCTCTGGGGAATGGTGATATTCAAAGCTCTCAGTAGTAGTGTCTGCTGTTTGCAGGCTGTGTGCACACTTAACCCTGAGTATAGTCCTATCAACCTGGATAAAGGCGAGTCCATGTTCTTGAGGCCATGAATAGCATCCATCTCTGTAACAATAAGCACTTCTTCCCCAATATTAGAACTCAGTAAGCAAGTATAGGGAAAGAGATTGACTAACATTCACAGGATAGTTCATTTGGTCCATCTAATTTGAGATCTTCAGACCCATGAATTTGTCAGAACTCGACTGAAGACTTACAGGGCTCCTCAGCAAGTCTCTGTAGCTCTCTCCTAGTGCCTCTTTGCCACTACCTACTCTCCTGTCTCCTTCTGGGTGAATTCTAGACTTCTTGCCTCCTCTCTTGCTAGACTCCCAGCTTCTTCAACTCAGAGAGATTGCCAGGAGTCTCCCCTTGGCTTCACATTGACTCTTCTGTGGTGTGGAAATCCTCTCTAGGCAGCAATCTAGAGTGATCAACTACTTGCCATCTCAAAAGGAGAGAAAGAAAGAAAGAAAGAAAGAAAGAAAGAAAGAAAGAAAGAAAGAAAGAAAGAAAGAAAGAAAGAATTTATTTAATTCTTGGATCAAAGAGAATATTATAAAAATTACAAACTATGAAAAAATAACAATTAAAATATTGTATATCCAAACAATAATGTGATCAAAGCTCTAATTAGAGGTAAAGTAATAGCTTAAATTACTTTTTTATCAATGAGGAAAAAATAAAATGAATAAATCTTACATTTAGTATAAATAAGAAATCAGAAGGGAAATAATGACAAAACCTAAAAGAGAAAAAATATAAATAATGATTAAAATACAAATGAAATAAATAAATACAGTTCTTAAATTAAAAAAAATACAACTCTAAGGATTTAAAAATCATTACGCATTAACAAAATGAGAAATAATTATTTTTTAAACTTTTTTTTTTTGACTAGTGGCCTAGCATTTTACAATTTCCCATAGTTCTGTCTTTTCACAGTAAGTTCACAAATATAATCAACTATTGTGACCTTTTATTAATCTATCCCTATTATTAACTTCTAAATATTTACTTTTCCAACTTTGAATATCTATTATAGCCCATTTCTGTAACAGTGGCCATGCTGCTGTTTAATCCCACCCATCAGCAAATCCATTTCTTGTATATGTTATCATTTGTTCTCCATTTGACTTTCTGCTTTACCAATCAGGTCTCCATCTTTGAAGTCAGACTTTGAAGTAGACTGGTTAAGGTATGTGCTGTAGCGTGACTGATCTTAGCTAGGATATTAGTTCTGCCAATCATTGCCAACTTGAGCAAGTCACTTCATATTTTTGAGACTTAGTTTTCTGTCAGTTTAAATGGAAGTGCTAATACTTATCAACCAAACTTGTAATTAGGTCTAAATAAAACAGGCTCTACCAAAGAGCCTGACTCATAGTAAATTGTAATTATATATAGTTTCTCTTTTCTTTACCTTTATCTATCTTGGTTATCTTTTCTTTTTTTATGCCACTACTTTGAGTCTTTATTTATATTTTTTCTCCATATGAAATGGGTACTTGTACTATCAGCCCCTCTCTTCTGAACAGGCCTACCTCATATCCCAACTATCTAATGCATCCTTTTTATCTAGCCTTTCTAACCCCTGATGATAGTTATCCCTCTTTAAAAATAGCGCTTTGATTTTCTTGCTTTTTAAACCAGGCCACAGATCAGTATGCAGAATTAATGCAATATGTAATCAAACATGATTAGGCATTTTTAAACAAAAATGTATCCAATGTTCACTTTGCTTGTTAAAGATTGGAGTCATTGGATGACAAATTACATTTGCAGAGGCAATGATCAGAGAAATAAAGAGAATGAGATTTGCAGTCATGTAAATTTTTTTTAAAGATTTTATTTATTTATTTGACAGAGAGACACAGTGAGAGAGGGAACACAAGCAGGGGGAGTGGGAGAGGGAGAAGCAGGCTTCCCGCGGAGCAGGGAGACTAATGCGGGGCTCGATCCCAGGACCCTGGGATCCTGACCTGAGCTGAAGGCAGACACCTAATGACTGAGCCACCCAGGCACCCCTGCAGTCAAGTAAATTTTGATTCTAATATGAGCATAACCAAACCATCTTTTGCTACATTATACCAATTATTCTTTTTTTTTAAGATTTTATTTATTTATTTATTGAGAGAGAGAGAGAATGGTAGAGAGAGAGCATGAGAGGGAAGAAGGTCAGAGGGAGAAGCAGACTCCCCGCTGAGCAGGGAGCCCGATGCGGGACTCGATCCTGGGACTCCAGGATCGTGACCTGAGCCGAAGGCAGTCGCTTAACCAACTGAGCCACCCAGGCGCCCTATACCAATTATTCTACTTCTGTCATCCTCAAGCTTTTTTTTTAGGAATAAAAAGGAAATAACATTTATCTTTTGAAGTTATTGGGAGGACTAAATAAGTTAAAGCATGCAGAACATGGTTATAATTCCTATAACAAGGACAAGGTACTTTGATCCCCTTTATATTTATATGAACAAGAGTGTCAAGTTCAGGTGTTATTTATTCATTCCTTAGTCTTCCCACCAAGAATTTACTTGGAACCACCATGTGCCACGCCTTGTAATGAAGCTCTTAGTATTCAATTGTGAGTAATTTCTGTTTCAAGGAGCTTACAGTGCAGTGGTGGGGGGAAGGAGACAAGAAACTAATCATTTACAATTTAAACATACCTTAAGAATCTGTTGCCTGCACATTTAGGCAACTGTTTTTTTCCCAAAGATTTCATTCATTTATTTGTCAGAGAGAGAGAGAGGGTAAGCACAAGCAGGGGGAGTGGCAGGCAGAGGGAGAAGCAGTTTCCTCGCTGAGCAAGGAGACTGATGTGGGACTCGATCCCAGGACCGTGGAATCATGACCTGAACCGAAGGCAGACACTTAACCGACTGAGCCACCCAGATGTCCCTAAGCAACTATATTAATAGAAATATTAAGTAAGCCACATATAATTTTAAGTTTTCTATTAGCTGCTTTGAAAAAGTAAAAAGAAAAAAATTGTTAAGTATATTTGATTAAACATATTCCAAATAATCATCTGAGGTGTAATCAACATAAAAATCATTAATAAAATATTTTACATTTTTCTTTTACTACTAAGTCTATGTTCATTTTACATTACATCACATATTAATTCTCAGTAGCCACACCTCAAGTGCCCAGTAGTCACATATAGCCAGTGGCTACAATATTAGACAGCACAGTTCTAGAAAATACCAAGGTACATGAGGTATGCCTCTGGCCTTCAACAAGTTGATGATTTATAATCAATTTTCTCTTGGGTACTTATATTCATTAACTTGTGAATTTAGTTACAATCAAACCATCACTTTGGTCTACATGTTTTATAATTTCAAAGTGCAAAAAATGGTTGTTTCATGTCAGAGATATACTTCTAGTTGTAAGGAAAGAAGGAAAGTATTTTTTTTTTTAATTTTTTTCCCACTAGGTACACTACTTCCCTATCCAAGTGGGGAAGAAGGAAAGAAAAATCTAGTACTGTCTCTAAACAATGATCCTGTATTCAGCAAACTTACCCTGTATTAAATTTTATCAACCATTTGTGAGAGTGTATGGTTATCTGTACTATTTGTTTTATTATTCTTTAATTGTGATCCATAGTAAATAATGAATTTTACTTTACAACAGTTTTTATTTTATTTTCAAAGAATGATGTCACTGATTTAATTAATTGAGATGGTGTGACTGAAGAGAAAATGTAGGTCTTAAACCCTCTAAACCCTGACTGTGCTTAGATTATCCTATCGGCAGCTAAACACTAGGATGGAAATAAGAAAAATCTGTGTTTGGCAAGTTAACAATTTAACATTTGATCTGAAACCTTTGTACAAAAGAAGCAATAATAATCATTAAAGCCAAACTAGCAAGGAGTTAGTTTATCAGTCACTTATTTCCCATCTATCCACATTAAATCACTTTTCCTGAAATTATACTTCAGGTACACCTGCTTTTAAAATTTTGACAACCAATTTTTTGTCAGGTTTTATATCTCTCTGTCCAAGATAGGAATTGATGCAATGATGAGATTCACTTTAACATCATGGAACTAACCATGTTTCATGACTCCATATTCAGGAAGCTCATATTGGTAAAGTACTTGCATATGACAGACTAAAGAAACTAGTTCTTACAGCTAGAGATAGATATCTGTTATGGGTAAACAAACAGACATATTGATAATTGGGTCCCCATTTTTACCTAACCTTTCAACCTCATCAGAGAAAGCAAGGTATTTAAAACATCATTTAATCCAGCTATAAGACTGTTAACTAATAATATGTATCAGATTATTATTGACCAGTACTAATCTAGTTTGGGAAGCCTTGTTTTCCATTATTTTGAAAAGAAGTTTATACATTATTGTACAATGATAGAGTAGAAGCAGAAGGTAAAATTTTGGTTAGTTGGGTCTTGTCGGGATTCTCAGTTAACATGAGATAATTGTTTCTTCCCCAAGACAACCCTACCAGGATAGACAGACGGTCAGAAACCTATGAAATAAAGAAGAAAACAGTGAGTAACTGCAGAGGAGAGAATGTGCTACTTAAAATGATGTGTGTGTGGAAGGGGTGATAGGAACTGTGGCCTGGAAAAGAAGGAGGCTGTAGCTGGTAATGGGAAGATAATTTAGGGACAAAAGCAGTTGACTTCCAACTTTGACTCTTCACCATGCCTACCACTATCACCATCCTTGCGGTACCTTGACAGTTAAAGATGCCTACCCCTCACCTCAAGAATTAGAGCCAGAGGCTCATCATTTGGTACTTCCTTAGGGATAAAATATGGCCATGGGCGCCTGGGTGGCTCCGTTGGTTAAGTGTCTGCCTTCGGCTGGGGTCATGATCCCAGGGTCCTGGGTTCGAGCCCTGCATTGGGCTCCTTGCTCCGTGGGGAACCTGCTTCTCCCTCTGCCTGCCGCTCCCCCTGCTTGTGCTCTCTCTCTCTCTTTCTCAAATAAATAAATAAATAAATCTTAAAAAAAAAAAAATCTGGCCAATGATCCAGACCCTGTTGGGGAGAGGAGCGGCAGTGAAAATTGATGAGGCCAGAGCATTCGTGAACTGTCCCACCTCTCTCCATCCAACTACCCAGTGGTGCTGTATCACAATTAAGAGAATGCCTCTGTTAGTGCTGCTTTTCCCAGGGAGAGGCTGGGAGTAAAAGCTCTGAGGTCCACGAGTCTGTGGTGAGGACTGATCAGCTGTGGTTTCCTGGTGCCTGGGGCTCTCCACCCTAAATCTTTCCCCCACCCTTTCTTCAGCCCATCTGGATTGTAATAGACTTAGGTCTTTCATCTTTTCCCAATATGCATTGCTGGACAGAGTAGCCAATATACCCAGGGGAATATGAGTTGACCAAAACAGAGATGTCTAAGGAGTATATATATAAAAAAATAAAATAAAATAGGGACACCTGGATGGCTCAACTGATTAAGCATCTGACTCTTGGTTTCAGCTCAGGTCATGGTCTTAGGATCGTGGGATTGAACCCCACATCGGCTCCGAGCTCAGCGGGGCATCTGCTGGATTCTCTCCCTCTGCCTCTGCCCCTCCCCCACTCATGCTTTCTTGCTTTCTCTCTCTCTCAAATAAATAAATCTTAAAAAAATAAAATAAAATAACTTTTTACAGATAACAACAGAAACAGCTGCTTTTAAATACACAGAATTTAAAAGAGGCATAATAAACACTCAAGAGATACAGGCAGATAATGATATGAAACAAGAATAGATTCTAAGAAAATCAAGTAGAAATAATAGATGTGAAAGTATTAGATATGCAATATTAGATATTAAAAATAAAGAACACAATATTTAAAAAATAGAATGGATATAGACAAAGAAGAAATAAGAAAGCTAGGAGATCAGGTTGAATAATTTTCCTTAAGTATACGAGGACTAAGAAGTATACAAGGACTAAGAAGCTCTGCTTCACAAAAACCCCCATTGAAACACTTTTGGAAAAAGTACACAATAGAAAGGAGAAGAAAGTCCCAGGAATTCTCTGAGAAATAGGTTGATTGAATAGACTAAGTAACTAGGTAAAATTCATAATTTAAAAAAATTAATTAAAAAAAATAGTTAAGACCAAAAGAAAAGAAAAAGTAAAGCCCTAAGGATCAAAAACAAAATTCTGGACAACCATGAGCATTGGAAAGTGAGAGAACAAAGGACATGGAGAATATTTTTGTTTTAGAGAGGAAATTTAGATTTTTAATACAAACAAAGCAGTAAGAGTTTAAAAAGAAACATAAAAAGTAAGACAAATTAAATTATAAACTAAGATTGCTGAAACCTATCTAAATATATCAAAAATCAAAATACATGTTATTTAAGTAAACTTACAAGTTCAAAAAAAAACAGTGATCAACAATTGGGAAAATTAATGCATCTATATGCAGGGTGTTCGGCTATCTTGTGGCCTGGCATAACAAAGTCCAAATCTCAGTGGTTTAATATAATAAAAATGTATTGCTGGCTCACATTAAAATCCAAAGTAGGTCTTAAGAGAGTCCTGGAAGGAGTGGTGTGAGGAGAACTGAGGAAATGGAGCAGGAGGGAAATCGTGCTCCATACAGTTTATTCTGGGCCCAGGCTCCATTCAGTTGTGTGGAAGTCCCCACTGACTCTCCTGGGTGTGGCCAGCAAGCCAGAGAAGACTGAAAGCATGCAGCGTATCAAGGGAGATTTTAGAGGAGTTTGCAGAGGTTCACATCCTGTCTGCTCACATTTCCATCGTTCTGAATTCATTTCTGTAGGCCTCTAATTTCAGAGGAGATTGAAGCATGGTGAATTTTTATGCTAAGGAGTAAAAGAAAATATGTTTGAACAACTGTGTTCTCTCTTCCTGATCTCTTCTGGTCCTCAAATGTCTGTTTTCTCTTTTCCTTCTACACAGAGAATGCCCCTCCCCCAAAACTGTTGTTCCCAGTCACTGCATCTGTCATAAAATCCAGGATATCTAGATGATGAACAGTTTTCTCCCTCAGATGCATCTGTAGCTTTTCTAGGTCCAGAAGTTACGAACTACAGTGACTGCCACCAAAACACACACATAATGTATGGTGGAGGAGCATGGGCTGAAAGTCACAATAAAATTCTCATCTGACAAGTGGAAAATATGTCAAATTATCCTTTAAAAGCAGATATGGCTATAGTAATATCAACCCAAAGACTTGAAGACAAAAGAGACCATGAGGGATGGTTACTACAGCTAGTACAGTAACAGAAAATGGTCACTTTGCCAATGTGCTGTAATACCACCAAAAAGATATGCACCTAATAAAATAGTCTCAGAACATATAAGGAAAGAGGAGGCCTTTGCAAATCTATTCTCATATTGAAAGATTTCAAATACCTCAAATGTAGACAAGACATTATCAAGGATACAGAATATCTCAACAAAACTACACAGGAGAAGCTTGACCTAATGGATATATATCAAAACCTACATCTAGCATTGAAAGAATACATGTCCTTCTCAAACACGCATGAATTTAAAAAAAAAAAAATCATATTCTTAGACAAAAAAAATCCCCCATAAAATCAGCCTGACAAATTTCAATGAATATATAACATGCAGACTACTTTGACTGAAAAGGCAATAAAAGTAGAATTTAATGACTGGATAAATAAAAAATTTCTGAACATTTAGAAATTTAGTAACACTTGCAAATAACACATAGACTAAACCAATCATTCTAGAAAATAGCGAATAGCAAGAACTGAATAATAAAACACTCAAAAGCAAAATTGTGGGGCACAGCAAAAGCAGTGCATTTAAGAAAATTTATTGGTTTAAATTAAAGGAAAAAGGCAAAAAGAATCCAATTTAAGAAATTATGAAAAGAATAAAGGAATAAAACCAAAGTAGGTGAGCCAGATATGCTTATCCTAATATATCTCTGTATTGTTTAGCCAGACTATTGAAGTGTGAGAAAGCCAGGCAATGTTTTTCAAGAGGTATCATAGTGTAGCTAATTAACTTTAACAAGTTATAGTTGAGTTATTTACCTCGTGAACTGCAAGGTCAAACAGTCCTCCTAGAATTGCTGGAGAAAAACCCTAAAGGGAAAGATTTCTTTTGTTTTGCTGCTATGTGGGAATAAACTGGTACATAAACATAAGAGAAAAGGGATTTTTTCCACTAGATTTTCCTTGCACAGCCAAATAAAAGCAAAATCTGAAAATAACCATTATAAAATTCAACAACTGTACTTAACTATTTTCTTATGTGTTTGGCATATAGCAAGCGGTCAAATCTACTACAGTCCTACTACCTGGCTCCACTTTAGGCAAACTCAATATAGAATGGTTGTAGAGCTTCTCAAAACACCTTTACATAAGCATGATTTGGTTATTACATTGTACTGCAAGAGTTTGTGCATCTCACTAATTGGCTGAAAGCTACTGAAAAAAGTAATTGTCCTGTTCATCCCATTTAAAAAACAAAACAAAACAAAAAAAACTTGTGATTACCCTAGTGCCTATATAGTAAGAAAATAATAAGCACATAAATATAAATTATAAGTCATGACCTCTAAGTACATAAATTTGAATTAACAACTTTTGCTTGTTAAAATCATTCTGAAGTTTTAACATTCTCATTCTCATTTTACTGAAATTAAAGTAATATACAATGATCAGTATCCAACTGATTAAATTTAGTTTAAATATTTCTTTCTTCAATAAATTCTAAAAGTTAAAGATCATTTTAAGCCCAGCTGAAGTCATTTTATAGAAGATAAGGAAAAGAAGTAAATAATTTGCAAATAATTGTGTATCTGGAACTGCCATACCTAGTGGTTGTCTTTAATTTAGAGATAATAAAAGCTTATGTGGTTTAATTTCATTCTTTATATATTAATAAATTTGGTCTATCTCATAGTAAAGTAAAATTTTAATTTCAAACTTCTTGCTAGGAGTGTTAAGGAAGAGATGTTTCTGGTTTTTGAGAGCTAGATGCTCTCTACTAGTTGTGGTATGAACCAGGAAATCTCTTAGATTGATCTAATGTAGAGAATAAAACTCATAGAGGCAATAATGTCAATTTCTATCTTCATTGTGGTTAGGGAAAATCTCTAAAAGTAGTATTACCTGAGAAAGATATTTATCTTCCTTTCTGAGTATCATGGCTGTAACTACCTCTGAAAATTAAATTAATGCTGTGGTAGAGAGATGTATATGTTCGTGTGCATGTGTTTGCTTACACCATTGGAAACACCACAAACCCACAAATCAGTGCTGTGGATACCACACCTGGCCTTTTCTGCTACTATGGAGTACTGGAGGTCATCCTAGTGAGAACTGAAACAATGTATGTCAGTAGGACCTAGTTATTTTGTTTGAGGGGGAGACTTTGCTCAGGAAATGGTAAGACTAAACCAATAAATAATTTTACTATTGGCTTCAAGAAATTCCTACAAATAATTTTATCAGAGATAACAGCCTGCTGACCTGAGTAAAGAGATAATTTATCAAACAATTCTTTACTTATCATCTCAAAACCCTCAGCTCCCTGCATCCACAAACCCTAAATTGTTGTACCAGGAATATTGCCCAATCTTAATCATTTCCTTGCCTTGAACCATTCAAACCTAGACCCCAAATCTTATAAATGTCCTCTTCCTGAGATACTACTAAGACTATTTCCCTTACTACAGTGAATAAACTCAGTTTGTCTTTATTACCAGGGTGTTTGAAGATACTTGGGGGAATTCAACATCAGGTATCTTGCCAAAGCCCCAGCTAATGTTGTTTTCTTTTCATTTAATCCTATGTACTGCTCTAATGAAGAGAAGAAAAAAAAGGCCCAAGGTAGATATCATTTGTGTGGGTAATGATGGTTATTTTCCTAAAATGATAAGAAAATTTATTCTCTGAATGTCTGATAAAGGAGGATCTTTCCTTCGGTGGCAGAACAGGGTGAACTTAAGATGGAGAACAAGGCAATGAATTGGCTTGCATCCACAAGTGGAAATATCATGTTGCAGTTAGTCTTTTTTTTTTTTTTTTTTTTAGTATTTTATTTATTTATTTGACAGAGCGAGAGAGCATGAGCCAGGGGGAGAGGCAGAAGCAGACTCCTCGCTAAGCAGAGAGACCAATGTGGGACTTGATCATCCTGAGCCAAAGGTAGATGCTTAACCGACTGAGCCCCCCAGGCGCCCCTGCACTTAGCCTTCTGCTTGGAATATGGCAACAGTCGTATATAGTATACAGTTTTACGTGGAGTTTCCTACCATATCCTAATCTTTCCACTTACGACTGTACCCTCAGGGCACAGCCACACCTTGGCTTAGTGGTATTATGGGGAATCCAGGGGGCAGATAGTAGGGGGTAGTGTTGTCTCCCCTACATACTCTCCACTGAAGCCAAGGCAGCAATAACGTCACTGATTCCAAGGAGCTGGTGTCCAGGAGTGCGGTGATCAGAGGCCCAGGGGACAGCTAACTGGGGTGAGAAGCAGCTACCGTGGCATAGACAGGCTCTGAAAAGGATGATAGATGACTCCTTCCCCTTTCTTAAATATAACCTGGACAGTGTATTCACCAAAGGAGAAACAAATTTGGATTACAGTTAGAAAGAAATAAGCACAGAAGTTTCTTTTTCCTTTGTCCGGAGAAGAAGAAACAAAATTAGTGCAATCCCTGCTCTTAACATCTGAGTTCCCCCAGGTCTGTAGATGGCTATAGGAGACCCACCAGTCACTCCCCTGCAAAGACATTAGAAGGTTAATGATCAGGGAAAGGATATCGAAAGGCTGCTGGATGGTTCTAGAGTTTTAACTACTAATGACAATTCATTAATCAATTCTTCAGCCGGGGGCAGATAGGCAGCTGCTATTTTGGGCAAACAGTTAACAGTGGAGCATGGGGGGAAACATCTCAGCCCCAGAACTTCATTTGCTTCATTTCAAAGCAAGATGATACATTATTCCAGAGAATTGTTCTCATTTTCTCCTAAGTGTAGATGTGTATATAAAAATGCGTGAAATGCAGTACTGTAAAGTAGTTTATTAGTGCAACTCTGCCTGACCAGAAATAACACTGCTTACCGAAGGTATACATAATTTTTGCTGCCAAATTAATTATTCATTTATGATAATCCTTGTTTCAGTAGTTATCTAAATGTTGATATCCTACATAGTGTCTTTTGTGACTGACTTACATTGGAAATGCAAGAGATCTCAGGAGAAGTTGTATTTCCCCTTGTTTTTCAGTTACAAGGTTATTTATATATTTTAAATGGGAGAATTACCTATGATACAATGAAGAGAGTGCCGATCAGTGAGTGAAGGAATCAAAGTCCCTGCCCTTGCTCAGCAATAGTCTAATGACCTTGGGAAAATAATTTAATTTCTGTGAACTATTATTCCCATTTTTGAAACACTCAAGCTAGATCAGGGGTTGGCAGACTTTTTCTAAAATAGTGGTATTTCGGGCTTTGCAGCCCATTTGGTTTCCTTTGCAACTTCTCAACTCTGCTATTCTATTGCAAAATGTATGAATGGGCATAACTGGATTCCAATAAAACTTTATTTATGGACACTGAAATTTGAATTTCATATGATTTTCATATATCATGAATTATTTCCTTCAGATTTTCTCCACCTATTTAAAAATGTAAAAACCATTCCTAGCTTGCATGCAATACAAAAACAGGCTACAGACCAGATTTGACCCATGTGTCCTGGTTTACTGATCCCTGATCTAGATTCTTTTTAAGGACAAGATTCCCTTTGGCTTTCTTGGGGCTGGTATGGAAAAGGGACGGGTCAAATTAAGGTGAGAATAAAGAAGATTTTGGGAGAAGTTGCAGAAGACAGCATGATGAAGTAATATTTTTGGAAGGGTATAGCAAGCAACTGGCTGAAGGGAGGAGTGACAGGGAAATATTTGCTGAGGGGAGGGATGACGGAGAAAAGGGGTAATTCAAAATAGTTAACTTGCCCGGCTGATGACCAGAATATCTAAGTATAATATTTCTGGCTTAAAGTGAAACAGGAGTAAAACAGGAAAAAAAATTAGTGGTAAGTAGAAATGACAGTAGATAGTACATTACATTTGTATTCATGCATATTTGCATGTGTTAGCAGTCACTAATACACAGAGCTGTACAAAAAACATTATAAGTGAGTATAGGGAAAATGAGACATGCGTGATATGTACCCGTAAAGAGGGACGAGGACATGAACATAAGATGAGTAAAAATAAAAACATTTTAAGTGAGCTTGTAAATGAGTTGCCTTATTGTACTATGATTTCATTTGCTTTAGAAATGTTATGTGGCAATAAAGAGTGTGGAAGAGCAGACTGGCCTATTGTATAATGATTTCTGCATATATCAACAGGAGGCAAGAAAAAATAATATAGGTTGCCTGGGTGACTCAGTCGGTTAAGCATCCGACTTAATTTCAGCTCAGGTCATGATCTCATGGTCATGAGATTGAGCGCCGCATCAGGCTCTGCACTGGGCGTGGAGCCTGCTTAAGATTCTCTCGCCCTCTCCCTCTGCCGCATCCCACCACTGTCTCTCCCCACCCCTCCAAAAAAAGAAAGAAAAAGAAAAATAGTATTATTTCCATGTATAACACCGAAGCAGACATTGATTTCATGTAGTGGTTATAAGGGAGTCGACTCCTATTATCACTATCTGGTCAAAGTGTTAACAGTGTGTTTTTAACATAGTATGAATTTTTTTTAATAAACTTACTGGAGTGGCTTAGGTCTGTGACTTGCCTAAGTCATCCTGGCCAATGACTTCAAGGGCTTCAGCCTGATCAGTGAGGATACAGGTATTTATTTCTCTATCCAGTAGCAATTTGATGACATTCCAAATAGATGTCTTGCTTTGGCCACATACAAAAATAAACTATTTCACAAAAGACTGAAATAGTTCTAGCTAATTTAACAAAACTGTGTCCACTATGACATTATGTTAAGGATGAAGAAAATATAAACGTGTTAGAAAGACTTCTATAAACGTATTTCATAAATGGAGGTAATAAAGAGCACTGGAGTGTGTACCCTGAAGGGAGTTGTTTAAAGTAATAAATAAGTAGGTTTTAACTAAGTGCTGATTCAATGAAGAAATATTAGCAATCTTCATGAGAGTCATAAACATTAATCCAACTCCTCCTTTGCTCATCAAATATACTCAAATGTGTAATAAGAATTAATAAGATGCCATTAAGAAAAAATAAATTTTTACAACTTCACAAGGAGAATTGCTGGCATTAGGTTTGTCTTAATGTAGGAATTCTTAAAATGGACTCCTTAAAGTATTCATCAAGGAGAAAAGTCACTGACTAGACAATAACAGGTACTGTATTAAGTAAGGCATTTTCCCATTTTAGGACTCTGTTAATTAAGATTTAGTGGTATGATACACTGGGTCTCTGGCTTCTGTTCTTATCAGCCTCATCTGGATTTAAAATGTATGGAAGCTCAATTATGGGAATGCTTGCCCAGGCACACCTTGTTCTTTAGCATGTACTGAGTGAAGGAGCACCTATTAAGCTGTTGAGACATTAATGCTACAGTGTATATTGAAATCATTAAGTTCCTGCCTGTGGTTTGTGTAACAACAATGGATGCCCCTAGAATTCTTGCTGCTCTGTACCATAATGTTAACTATGTCTGGTCAACAGACAGAAACTTGTATTTAAGGTTCTGTTTTTTCTCTTCTCATCTATTAGGAATACCTATTGCAGGTATTGATCATTCCTATGATATTTGATGAAAAACTATTTCACATTAGAGGAGAATGAATTATAACATCTCAGTCCTTAAAATATCTATCAAAAGCAATCAGATGTGTAATAATGCACTATCTTTAACGTTAACTAACTTGAATTTAAATAAAACAAACAAAAAAGCAAACCAGTATGAGACTGCAGCCTCTTCATTTTACAGGTGGCCAAGTTGGTCTATAATTTTTCTTGTAATATCTCTGTCAGATTTTAGTATCAGGATTATGCCATATCCTCATTTTAAAAAAAAAGTTGCAATATGCTATCTCCACCTCTATTTTCTGAAAAAGATTACATTAGCCATTATTTCTTCTTTAAATGACTTATAGATTTCAGCAAGGAAGCTCTATGAGCTAGTATTTTCTTTGTGGGAAGGTTTCTGTAAGGGATTCAATTCCTTTAAAGATACAGAGCTATTCAGATTTTCTATTTCTTCTTTTGTTGGGTTTGGTAAATTGTATTTGTCAAGGGACTTCATTCGAACTACATTACCAAATTTATTGGCAAAAAATTCTTTATAATATTCCCTTATCTTGTTAATGTCTCTGAGCTCTGTAATGATATCACCTCTTTCATTCCTATATAGGTGATTTGGTCTTATTTACTTTTTATTTCTTGATCAGTCCCCGTAGGAGTTTAATTTTATTAATTACTTAAAGAAATGCTGTGACTTTGTTCATTTACTCTGCTATTGGTTAGTTTTCTATTTCTATTTGTATGACTTCTTCAGATAAAGATGTGTTCCACTGATATTTTTAAACTTGTTGTTGTTGTTGTTGTTGTTGAGGTGAAATTCCAATAAACAAAAAATGAACGATTTTGAAGTGTACAGGTCTGTGGCACTTAGGGTATTGTCAGTGTTGTGTGATCACCACCTGTCTCAAATTGAAGAAGAGTTTCTTCTCCAGAAGAAGGCCTTGTACCTGTAAAGCAGTCACTTTCCCATTCCCCCTTCTTTGAAAGGCCCTGGCAACCACCATTCTGCGTTCTGTCTCTATGGGTTTGCCTATTCTGGGTATTTCATATAAATAAAATCATACATCTTTTGTGTCGGGGTTTTATTTAGCATAATATTTTCATGCTTCATCCATTTTTTGACCACATATTAATATTTCATTCCCTTTAATGGCTGAATAACATTCTATTTAATGTATATACCATAATTTATTCCTCCATTCATCAGCTGATGGACATTTGGGTTGTTTCCACCTTGTAGCTATTGTGAATAATGCTGTTATGGATAAATGTGTCTTTCAGTTCTTTGTTGGAGTATATGCCTAGGAGTAGAATTGCTGAGGCATATGGTAATTTATGTTTATCTTTTTGAGGAACTACCAAATTGTTTTCTACATTGGCTGCATCCTTTATATTCCTGCCAATAATACATAAAGATTCCAATTTCTCTACATCCTTACAACATTTCTTGTTTTCTGTTTTGTTGAGTAGTAGCCATTCTAATGAGTGTGAAGTAGTATATCATTGTAGTTTTGATTTGCATTTACCTAATGACTAATGATTTGGGGCATCTTTTCATGTGTTGCATGGCTGTTTGTGTTTCTTCTTGGGAGAAATGTTTATTCAGATCCTTTGCCCATTTTTAAATGGGCATTTTTAAATTGGGCTGTCTTTTGTTTTTGAGTTGTAAGAGTTCCTTATTTTGGATACTAAACCTTTATTAGTTGTATGATTTGCAAGTATTTTTGTCCATTCCATGGGTTGTCTTTTTACTCTATTGATAATATTCTTTGAGGTGCAAAAATTTCTATTTTTGAAGTACAACTTATCTATATTTTTTGTTTCTTTTGTTGTCATATCCAAAAATCTATTGCCAAATCTCGGGTCATGAAGATTTACCCTTGTGTTTAACTTTAAGAGTTTTATAATTTTAGTTCTTCTATTTAGGCAGCTGAAAAATTTGGGGTTAATTTTTGTGTGCTGTGAGGTAGCTGTCCAACTTAATTCTTTTGTGGGTGGATATCCAGTTGTTTCAGCAGTATTTGTTGAAGAGACTATTAGTTCTCCATTTACACACTTGTCAAAAATCAGTTTGCCATAGTTATATGACAATTTCTGGACTCTCAATTCTATTCCACTGGTCTATGCCTACTCTTATGTGAGTACCACACCATTTTGATCACTATAACTTTGTAGTAAGTTTTGAAATCAGAAGTGTGACCCCTTCCAACTTTGTTCTTCTTTTTTAAGATGGTTTTGGCTATGTAAGGCCCCTTGCAATTCTATAGGAATTTGAGGATCAGCTTTTCCATTACTGGAAAAAAAGAAAAAAAGTCACTGGAATTTTAACAGGGATTATATTGACTCTGTAGGTTGCTTAGGAAATATTACCATATTAACAATATTGAGTCTTACAATCCATGAACACAGGAAGTCCATCTATTTATTTATTTATTGTCCATGTCTTTAACTTCTTTCAGTGATGTTTGATAGTTTTCATTATACAAGACTTGCTTGGTGAAATTTATCCCTAGGTATTATATTCTTTTTTATGCTATTGTAAATGGAATTTTTTAATAATTTCCTTTTGGATTATTCATTGCTAGTTTATAGAAATACAAATGACTTTTGGGACAACTTTAGTAAGTTCATTTATAAGTTCTAACAGTTTTTGTGTATATGTGTATATGAGGATTCTTTAGAATATCCTATGTATAAGATTATGTTAACTGTGAATAGGAATAGTTATACCAATTTGGATACCTTTTATTTCCTTTTCTTACATAATTAGTCTGGTTAAAACTTCCAGTACAATTCTGAATAGAAGTGGTAAAAGCAGGCATACTTGTCTTGTTCCTGATCTTAGTCTTTCATTATTAAATATGATGTTAGCTGTGAGTTTTTCACAAATGCCCTTTAACATGTTGAGGAAGTTCCCTTTTACTCATGTTTGTGTTTTATTTTGAAAGGATTGTTGGATTCTGTCAAATGCTTTTTCTACATCAAGATGATCATGTTGGTTTTTTTCTTCATTATATTAATGGTGTTTATTGGTAGATTTTTTCATGTTGAACTACCCCTGCTTTCCTGAGATAAAACCCTATTTGGTCATATTACATAATCCTCTTAATAATGCTGTTGGATTCAATTTCTCAGTTTGCTAGTATTTGGTTAAGAATAGTTTTTTGTAATGAAGTTCATGAGAGGTATTTGTAATTTTTCTTTCCTTGTGGTATCTTTGTCTGGCTTTAGTATCAGGGTAATTCTGGCCTCATAAAATGAGTTAGGACATATTCTCTTTATTTAGAAGACTTGGGGTAGGATTGTTGTTAATTTTTTTAAGTGATTGGTAGCTTCACTAGTAAACTCTATCTGATCCTGGATTTTTTTTGCTGGAAAGTGTTTTGATCACTGACTCACTCTTGTTATTTGTTATAGAGTGTTTAGATTTCTATTTATTGTGTCAGTTTTAGAGTTTGTGTGTTTGCAAAACTTTGTCCATTTCATCAAGGCTATCTCATTTGGTATCATGCAATATCATTCATAATTTTCTCTCATAATTCTTTTTACTCCTATATGGTCAGTGAAATATCCCCACCTTAACTTCTGATTTTAATAATTTGAGTCTTATCTTTCTTTATTGGTCAATCCAGCTTAGATTTTGTCAGTTTTGTTGATCTTAAAAAAAAAAAATTTGGTTTTGTTGGTTCTCTTTGCTGTTTTTCTATTCTTTATTTCACTTATCTGTTAATCTTATAAAGAATTCCTTTTTATGATGAGTGTTTCTCCTGATGGTTTCAGAATTTTTTTTTAAAGATTTTATTTATTTATTTGACAGAGAGAGACACGGCAAGAGAGGGAACACAAACGGGGGAGCAGGAGAGGGAGAAGCAGACTTCCCGTGGAGCAGGGAGCCCAACATGGGGCTCGATCCCAGGACCCTAGGATCACGACCTGAGCCGAAGGCAGACACTTAATGACTGAGCCACACAGGCACCCCTGGTTTCAGAATTCTTTTCCTCACCTTGGTCTTTTTACAGTTTGGTTATAATTTATCTCAGTGCAGAGCTCTGTCTTAGAGTTTGCTGAGCTTCTTGTATGTGCAGATCCATTTCTTTTATCAAATTGAGAACTTTTCGGCCATTATTTCTTTAACTATTCTTTCTGATCTTTATTCTATCCCTCTGGCTCTCCCATTATGTGTATATTGGTAAGCTTGGTGTTGTCACACAGTTCTCTTAGACTGTGTGCATTTTTCTTCATTTTTTTTCTCTTTTCTTTCTATCCCTCAGATTGGATAATTTTAGTGGCCTATCTTTAAGTTCACTGATTTTCTTTTCCTCTTCATGTTCAAATCTGCTATTGATGAATTTTTATTTTAGTGGTTGCACTGTAAGCTCCACCATTTGTTTGGGTCATTTAATAATTTCTATCTTTATTGAAATTCTTTTTTTGTTCAGTCATTCTCCTGGTTTCCTTTATCTTACAGCTTCTTTCAGCAATTTGAGCTCCTTTAAGACTCGATTTAGGGGCGCTTGGGTGGTGCAGTTGGTTAAACATCAGACTCTTGGTTTTGGCACAGGTCATGATCTCAGGGTTATGAAACTGCACCCCAGATCAGGCTCCATGCTTAGCATGGAGTCTGCTTGAGATTCTCTCTCTCTCTCCCTCTGACCCTCTGGCTTATTCTCTCTCTCAAAATAAATAAATAAATCTTTAAAAAAAAAAACACTGTTGATTTAAAGTATTTTCAAATAATTTTAATTCTGTACTTCCTCAGTGACAGTTTTTGTTAATTTCTCCTATGGATGGTTCATATTTCCTTGTTTCTGTGCATGCTTCACAATTTTTTTGTTGTTGAAAGCTGAACATTTGAGTATTATAATGTAAATCTAAAATCATATTTTTCATCATCCTCAGGGTTTATTTTTATTGCTTGCTATGGGTTGTAGTTGTTTACTTAGTGATTTTTCTGATTTTTGTAAACTAGTTTTGTTTTGTATGGTAAACTTTTTTTTGGTCCCATATGGTCTCTGAAATTTCTGTTCCTTAAGCTTGTAGTCAGCTAGTGTTTTGACAGAAATTTCCTTGAATGCCTGGATCTCCACCCCCACAAAAGAAGAAGAAAGAGGAGGATGAGAAGAAGGAGAAGAAGAAGAAGAAGAAGGAGAAGGAGAGGAAGGAGAAGAAGATGAAGAAGAGGAACAAGAAGAAGGAGAAGGAGAAGGAGAAGAGGAAGGAGAAGAAGGACAAGAAGAAGAAGATGAAAAAGAAGAAGAGAAGAAGAAAGAGAAGGAGAAGAAGAAGAAGATGAAGAAGAGGAACAAGAATAAGAAGGAGAAGAGGAAGAAGAAGGAGGAGGAGGAGGAGGGGGAGGAGAAGGAGGAGAAGGAGAAGAAGAAGAAGATGAAGGAGGAGGAGGAGAAGGAGGAGAAGGAGAAGAAGGAGAAGAAGAAGAGATAGAAGAAGAAGGAGAAGGAGAAGGAGAAGAAGAAGGAGGAGGAGGAGAAGGAGAAGAAGAAGAGGAACAAGAAGAAGAAGGAGAAGGAGAAGAGGAAAAGGGAAAGGAAGGCAGGAAGGGAAGGGAAGGGAGAAAGAAAAGAAAAAAAGAAAGGGAAGGAAAGGAAAACAAAACAAAACTATTCCAGTCTTGGCAAATTGGCTCTATACTGTGGCACTCCTTCAAAGCTTTTTCAGACCATTTTTAACTCTGCCTTAGCCTTCATTTCTTGCTTGTACTAAGCATAAACATCTGTCAGAGTTAGAAGCTTAGGGTCTTCTCAGATCTCTTCTGAGCACGCATCTTACCCTAGACCTGTGCGTGGCTTTCTAAATTACCTGTATGTATTTTGGGGTGCCCTAATTTTCCAAAGAAGTTCTCTTACCACCTTTTTCTCCCAGGCATATCTGTAGTTTGTCTCAGCTATAATTTTTTGCCCCATTCAGCAGTGGCAAATTTTTCATTTACCTTACAGTGTTTTTCAGGAAGGCCTTCTCTGAAGATACTTTCCTGCCTTGAGAGAATTTCAAGTTAGCAAAACAAAACAAGTGCCTTGCATCATCCTTCCACGAGGCCAAGGCAAGCAGGAACAACCTGTTCTTTGGCAGGAAGATCTGCTCTGATCACTCTGGAACCAGGGGTGAGGGTCCCAAACTGGAAACGTGGGCTGCCATCTTCAAGACAGCTATGGAGCTGGGGAAGGGGTGGAACAGGGTCAAGGAAAAATGCCACAGAGCTTTCCTGCCATTTTAAAGCTGCCTTTACTTGATCAACATTGGCTTTGTTGCTAGAAATCCTTTAACTATTTCTCAGAGTTCCTCCAGTTGATTCTGGCAGTTTTTGCTCAATTTCTCAGTCCTTTTATAGAGGGACAGGCCCATGGAGCCCCCTCCTCTGCCATGTTTGCTGATATCATTCTGTCTTCACTGATTTTTTTTTTAAGATTTTATTTATTTATTTGACAGAGAGAACACAAGCAGGGGGGAGCAGCAGAGGGAGAGGGAGAAGCAGGCTTCTTGCTGAGCAGGGAGCCCGACGTGGGACTCGATCCCAGGACCCCAAGATCATGACCTGAGCTGAAGGCAGATGCTTAACCGACTGAGCCACCTAGGTGCTGCAGTCTTCACTGATTTTAAAATTTTCTATCTCATAATCATTTAAAACTACAAATTTCCCTTTAAGCATTTCTTTCACTATATCCCACAATATTTGTTTCATTGTGTTTTCATTGTCAATCAATTAGAAATATTTTCTAATTTTCCTTGTGACTTATGGGTTGATCCTTGGGTTATTTAAAAGTATGTTGTAAAATTTCTAAGTAGTTGATGTTTTCCCAGATATTTTCTTGCTGTTGATTTATCATTTAATTCCTTGCCAGGGATGGGTATGGGAAAATATACTCTCTAAGATTTCAGTCTTTGGACACTTTTTGAGACTTATTTTATTGGCCAAGCTATTGTCTATCTTAGTGAACATTCCACGTATAAGCCAAAACCAGTGTGCATTCTGCATTTGTTGTGTACTATTCTATAAATGTCAGTTAGATCAAATGATTGCTAATGTTGATCAAATTTATGTCCTTACTCGTGATTTGTTTATTCTATATATTACTGAGAGAAGGGTGTTAAAAAGTTCACCTAGGTTTATGGGTTCGTATAGTTAGTTCTCCTTTTATTTCTGTCACTTTTGTTTCGTGTGTTTAAAGGTCTGGTATAATAGTTATGTCTTTCTAACTAGATGACCGTTTTATCATTATGAAATGTCCTACTTTATCTCTGATGTCACTCTGGGTTCTGCAGCCCACTCTTTTTGATGTTAATATGTCTATACCATCATCTTTATGAATAGTGTTTACATTGGTATATCTTTCCAGCCTTTTATCTCTGTTTTTAGAGGTAAAATGTATCTCTTGCAGATAGCGTGGAGTGGGGTCATCCTTTTCTTCTAGCTTCTCAATATTTGCCTTATAATTGGAGGTTTAAATCATTTGCCCTAATGCATTTGTTGATGAGGTGGGGAGAGCTTCCTGCTGGGTTGGTGAAGCCCAGTCCTGCTTGGAGAGCCCAGTCCTGTTTCCTCCCTTTTCTTTGCAGGTGTTGATCCCTAATAAATATCTTGTATCTCCAACTCTATCTCAGGGCATGCCAGATAAAACTTTCTAATCTTGTTCCAATGCCTCCTTCATCACTGCATCCACGGTGACTAAAAACGAGGTTACATATTTTTCTTTTTTAAAATCTGAATTAAAACAAAGCAAGCTATAGTGAAATGAAACTAATATTTCTTGAGTATCTAGTAATTTAGTTGGATTTGTTCCCTAAAACAGCTTTCTTTTGAACTTTCCTTGAACCACTTTTTAGATCACATATTGGAAAACATATAATACAAAAGTAAGTTTGAATAAACATTTGAGGTTATACATTATAATATACAAGCTTATTTTAAATGCAGGTATTGTTTAATGGAGTTCAGAACCTGCTACCCTAAAATATAACATCCTGGCATGTTGAATATTTTAAGCAGAATGAGTTTGAGAAAAAGACAGAAACAGGAAGTTCTCTCTGATCTTCAGGTTCTTTTACGTTGAGGCAGCCTGGGTGAGAGAATTGCTCTCCTTATACCCAAAAGAAAGGAGCCATCTTATCTCCAAGACAGAGGGACACCAAGAAGAATCTGAATGAACAGATCTTGCTAAGTTTCCCCAGCTTACTACACTTAGCTGATACTCTTTGCCTGACCATATCTTTCCACGGCTTTGCACTCTTCACCAAACCTAGCATAGAAACACTTAGGTTTAGTCATCCACGGTGACACTTTGGGTCTTCATTTCCTTATCAGAACTTCCATGTCACATAAAACTTATAGTAAATGAATGTGTATGCTTTCTCCTGTTCATCTGTCTTTATCATTTTGATTTTCAGGCTCAATCAAGGCCCCCAAGAGGTTCAAGGAAAAATTTTGCCTCCCCTACAGCTTATTAAAGGACACATGGTATAATAGAAAGAGCACCTGAGATCTATTCTTACCTATGTATTTATCTTTTTTGATCTTCAAGTTTTTCATCCATAAAGGAGACAAGATTAAAGAGTGATACTCTCTATCTAACTCTACAGAATTATTGTTCCATTTTGATAAGATAACATTTGTGAGAGCATTTTAACAAAGTTCAAACACCATGGAAATGGATGTAATTTTTAATGATTCTTTATATAGAACAAGAAAGAAAACTAAGGGAAATTGTATTTCTTTTTTTAAAAGATTTATTTATTTATTTTAAAGAAAGAGAGCGTGTGGGGGGTGGGGACAGAGGGAGAGAGAATCTCAATCAGACTCCCTGCTGAGCACAGAGCCCACTGCGGGGCTCGATCTCATGAACCTGAGTACATGACCTGAGCCAAAATCAAGAGTCAGATAGATGCTTAACTGACTGAGCCACCCAGGTGCCCCAAGAGAAATTGTATTTCTACTGGTCCCCTGGTTATGAGTTCCTTGAGGAAAAATACTACATTTTTAAATCTTTATACTTTTAGTACCTAGTAGAGAGCCTTACACTTGGTAAAGTGTATACACAAATTATATATTCTGAGTATTCCGGGAAGAATGATCTCATCCATTTAGAATTACCTGTTTCATAAATGAGGTGACATATGAGACAAACCTTAAACACTGGACAGAACTTTGACAGGTGAAGTTGTTAGGCAGGTCTCTCCAGAGTTAAGAAACAGCATCACAGAAGTGGGAAAAGAAAGACTATGTGGATATGGCAGCTTAATAAAGAATTTGCCATGATGCTCTAACCTAACCATTTATTTCTTCATAATTGGGGTCAATATATGTGGGCATAGGGTTGTTTAGAAATCTTCATGACAAATCTCCACAGAGCATTTAGCTTTTACCCCATTGAGGTCCCTTTATCCAGGACTCAGCTCTCTGATTTATCTTTTCTTAGAATGTAGAGCATACAAAAAGTCAAGAGTGTTGAAAATTTTCACCCTTTCAGTTAATGAAACAAATATAAATTAAAGCAATAGTCATATGTTTTTGAGGGAGAAAGCTATCAGATTGGCAAAGATTAAAAGAATTATAATATATGAAGCCTAAATTTGATGAAGGCATTGAGAAATGGATATTTTAAAAGTATTGCTAGTGAGAGCAATGTTGCAGTCTTTTAAAAAAATATTGCATCTTGGCAGTATTTATCCAGAGCTTTTTAATTTTGCATACATCTAGGAAATTATCCTAAGGAATACATATGTAAATCTAAAAATAGTGATCACAGAATTATGTAACAGCGGAAATTTGGAAGCAACCTAAACACTCCAAAAAAGGAGATTGATAAAATAAATTGCCACATTCATAAAATATAATACTATGCAGGTATTAATGCAATTATGAAAAAAACTATTCTAATTAATACAGAAAAAATATTCATTATAAATTATTAAAATGGTTTAAAAAATTAAAATATTTTATTTGTCACATCTCTGTATTGTGGATGTGGAGAGTATAATCAAAATCTTAACAGTGGTATTCTCTGAGTAGTGGGAATACTTGTATTTCTAAAATTTCCTATAATAAACAGGTATTAATATATAATAAAATAAGATTTTAAAAACTACATTGCGTAATCATGTAGGTGACAAAGATTCTTTGCTTGGCCAAACTTTAGTCCGGTTCCTAAACTTGCTTCTAGGCCCATCTGTGCACTTCCTTATAAAATCTAATTTTAGCAAGAACCCTACTCAGTCATTTTATCAGGACCCCTTGCCCTTGATATCACCCTCAATATGTGGCCAGGTTCTTCATCCTCCACCATCATCCAGGTGATGTCTCATCACCCTGGCGTGTCTTCAGTAAGAATTTGGTTAAGTAGGTTTCGATAGAATTCCTCTTACCCAGGATATTTCCTTTTAGTAATTTTCCATTCACTGACTGCCACACTGCAAGTTGGTTATAAATTCCCACTTGCCCATGCTACATTTAGAGTTGAGCCCCGTTTTCTCTCTTCCACTGTAAAACACCACTGCGGTATTCCCTATACCTATTGTAAGGGTCCTGAATAAAGTCTGCCTTACCATCTTAACAAGTGTCATTGAATATTTTTTTCTTAGAAACCCCTCTCTTTTTTCCCCAATCCCCAATTTATGCCTTCTTTAATCATAAGCAAGGTTGAGAAGTTGAGAGATCACAGTTTTGCTAAAGAATGAGATTCTTGGGGAAGATCAATAGTAATAAAGGTGGAAAAGTAGGTGGAGTATAAAAAATAAGCTGGCAAGTTAGAGTACACTGGCTATATTGATTGTTAAGTGAGGAATAGTTGTTTTATCCTAAGAGCCAGAGAAAGAAGTTGAGAGCACTTTCTGCATTGTAATGGCTTTTCACATATTTCTTCTGTTTGACTTTACAGAGAACAAGCAGTAGGATATAGCAAGGTCTCTTCAGATGGGATCCTGCTGACACTCAGCTACCATCTGCCAGAGTTGGTTAAAATTGTAAGGTCAGTCACACAATTGCAAAGTATGCCAGTCTATGAGGAGCATAAAAACAACAAGAAGCAGTAGCCACAGTGTAGTTAGGGCTTTGCAGAGAATTCTAGTTTTAACATGGAAACATGTAGTTCAATTCTTCATCTACCAAACTGGAAATGACTATAATATTTCTTATTAGTATTATGGTTTTGATTTATAAAACCTCTTTTTAGGTACCAACCATCTCCTTATAAGTTAATATGAAAGAAGTATTTACATATTATTAATTTGAAATGATGCCAAATGATTTTTCTGCCTAAGGGCAATCATAAGTTATAGTCTATTCTTTCATCCAATTACAGATCATAGAAGGGGATTTGACATGCTTCTAACTGGAAGAGAGTAAGGAAGTTCAATGACAACTCATGATTCTATTAGAAAATACCAGGTCTAAAAATGAGAAAACAACCAAAATGTTTTGACTTATATCAATTTTTATAGAGCAATGGGATGCCTCTTTTTGCCTTCCCATCCCACTGCTTGTGCTCTCTCTCTCTGACAAATAAATAAATAAAATCTTAAAAACAACAACAACAATTTTTATAGAGCAAGATAAAGGGAATAGCGTACAACACTGAAGCAATGCAGACTTCTAAAATGACCTATCAGAGAAACTGAGATAAATTTTTAGAAACTGTTTGGCAGATTTTTTTTTTAATCATGTTGTCTATAAAAGAGGGGTAAAAAGTTAAAAAAAAAAGAATATGAGATTCAAAGTGACTCTATTTAGTAAAGAATAATTATAGAGTAGTTGAATATGTAATTTTAATGAGAGTAATTAAAATCCATATTGGATGTAAACAAGAGGAAAATTAATAATTCATAAAAAAGAAGGAACAAACATGATAAACCATTCCAGAATGCAGGAAAAAAGTTAAGTAATACAAAACATGAAAGCTATCAAAGAGAAGATGGTAGCTATGAGAAAAAGAAAAGAGAAATATGTTTCATGACTTATAGGTATTTCTGAAGAAGAATCAAGTCAGAAAACTCAAAATAGAAACAATAATCAAATATGTAATTTAAAAAAACTTCTCTTCCTTGAAAAAAATACATTGATTGAAAGAGAATTCACACAATAATGAAAAGGAGATCAACTTCCTAATTAACTATTTAAATGACAAGGATTTAAAATAATCAAGGAGTATTTTTTTTAAAGATTTTTATGTATTTATTTGTCAGACCAAGATAGAAAGAGAGAGACAAGCAGGGGAAGCGGCAGGCTGGGAGAAGCAGGCTCCGCGCTGAGCAAAAGAACCAGATGTGGGGCTCGATCCCAGGACTCCAGGATCTTGAGGTGAGCTGAAGGCAGCCGCTCAACTGACTGAGCCACCCAGGTGCCAGTCAAGGAGTATTTAGACTCAAAGGAATAAATTCAAACCAGTCTGTCTTTTCTTAAAAGCCAGAAGAATTTCTATACATTTTTGTAGAGTTACAATCCTGAGAAAACTGTTCTGTTTACTTCTGTAGACTTGGAAAGTGGAACAGATTCTGCACAGAGTAGACACTCAATAACTGTTTTAATGAGTGATGAATGAATGAATAAAGGTTAGCTAGTTGTCCAATCATGTATGAAGGCAAAACATTGTTAAAAATTTAATTTACATCCATATTTTCTTCTTGGACAACAAAAGAAACTTTTAGCATTGTATTTTAGCAGATGAAAATATGTATTGTGATTGGTATTTTGAGAATTGAGAAGTCATAGTATCAAATAAACCAGCCGTGCTGGTTGTGACAAGAGGGTTGGGCAAAATCACCACTGTAGACAGCTGCGCTAGTGAGACCAGAAGTTGGTGCAGAGGTTGCTTCCTTCTAGCTGAAATATCAAAGGAAATAATCTAATTATGAGTTTCTCTCACTCGTTAATAAGCCTAAGCTGTAATTGCCACACACACACACACACACACACACACACACACACACACACACACACACACAAATTCTGTTGAACTGACTCTGACTTCTTAAAGGACTCAATTCCACTCTTCCTAGGGAAGTGCCCCATCACACAGAATGAGAACACACTAAATTGTGGTTCTCTTGCATCTAAAATGCTTGGGGTGAATTATTTGTGTTTTTTGTCTGTGTTTTCTAATTTTATTTTATCAGGTATTTATATTGAATATTTTTTTCAAAAATGAATACAAAATTATCATAGTGGTGATTTCTAGATGTTGGCCCCTAGTGCTTAAACATTGATGGAATGTGTAAATGAAAATAAGAATTCAGTTTTTGTACTGTTGAAAGACAGTAGATACTTCACTTGAGTCCAGCAAAGTACTGCAGAGACAAACCTCTTCTCTCTTGTATATGTTATGTTTGATTTTGACAGATTTCGAGTCATACAACAGCTCTGAACAAATTTTCTCTAAAGTTGGCTATTAAAGTCCTTATTGTATCTTTCTGACCAAATCAACAATTCACATTAGATCTTGATTCTTTATATAAGCTCCTGGTTCCCTGTTTCTTCTCCATGCCTGAAAAAGCCATCACTGACTTTCACAAATGCAGGGCACTTTCTGAAGTCTTACTTGATTCAGCAGATTTGCCCAAGAGTGAATGAAGTGTGGAGACTTAGATGGAACTGTCTAATACAAGAACATGTTATTCTATCATTAATAAGAAGAATTAAATCATTGGTTCTGCTGTTCTCCAGGTTTCAAAGCCAATTTGCTTTTTTTTTTTTTTTTTTAGATAACTGGCAAAAGTGAGGAGTCAAATTATTAATTCACAACAGGAGACACCATGTTGTTACACAATCAACCCTCTGTGTTCTAAACGATGGACTCAATGAGGATGGACCAAGAGAGGTCATCTTCAGATATATTATTATAATGAAAATTACTGGCATGGGATCAGTGGAACAAGATTATGCCAGAGACCCCTTCCTTTTTGAAAAACGACTTTTCAAATATGACAAAAACTACAAAATAAGATTAATGTTTTTCAGTAGAGGAAAGTAGATTCCTCTGATCCACTATTTTGGATTGCTTATCCCTGCTTCCATAGGCAGAGTTTTAACTCCACTACAGTGGAAGGACTGAGAGGGCTCTAAGATATTATTGTAACTAAGTAGTTACTATATGGGACACGAAGTAATTCTTTCTCTAGCAGAAATAATCAGCCACCCAGAGTTTGCATTCAGGCAACTAAGTTACCTGCAAATTTGGTCTGGTACAGAACAGCTAAGAGAATACAACCAGCACCCATAAAGATGGCTAGCTATTACGGGAATAACACTGCAAGCTAAAAATAATTTGGATAGAAGAGAAAAGGGTTTCAGAAGTAGTTCATCAATCTCAATGCAAATTTTGCACAAAGAGTGCACTGTGAATCCATTAGACTCCACTATTGCCTCCCACTAGACTTTGTTTCATCTTGTCGAGGAAATAGTTAAAAACACCTAAGACCTAGGAGGCTAGGCTGTTAAAGCCATTTTAAAATTGTCAAGTTTTCGCTGAGCGAGAATCAGAGTGAGTGTAAATGGGCTCTTGATGAACCATATTTCAGTCTTGAATAGTAAAATTCAGTATCCTAATAACACATTTTAAAACTTTAGTAACTTGATATGATCATTAAGCAATTGAATACGTGCTTTTCTAGTTTAGAAATTAGAGAAATTTAGAAATTTTAGTTTAGAAAGTAGTGTGTCCTCTACTTTGTCAATAATATGGTTCATCTATTTTTTCAATATATATTTGAGTACCTATTAAATGCATTGTAAAGTTACCTAGGCAGACTGTGACATTTACTTGGAGTCAGATATTTAAATCAAATGTTTATTTTGCTACTCAGCAATTTTATTAAATGTTGTTATCTCTAGTAATTTGACCATAAGCTATTTTGGGTTTTCTATGCAGAAAATCATAAAATGTGCAAATAATGACAATTTCATTTCTTTATTTTCAGTCACTTATTTTACTACTATTCATTGTTTCATTTTACCATAATTTATTTACAAAAATTGGCAGAAATGTCTTTGGCATCAATTTATTTCATTTCCCCTTTTTTTCATTTTTGATATTTTTAATGAAGTATAGTAAATGTATAAAAGTGCATGGAACTCCATGTACAACTCAAATTACCCCAAAGAAAATATCTGTGTAGCCATCACCACGATCAAGAAGTAGAACATTACTGGAAGCTCCCAATAGGCCCCCTCTCACTTATGACCTCTTCATTTCCTGAGATTTATTCTTTCATTTCATTTCATTTCATTTCAATTTCATTTCATTTATGCTTTATTTCATTTTACTGTTATCTATAATATTGATATAACATAATTGATGTATATTATTTCTGTTGATGGGCATTTGGATTGTTTCCAATTTTTACTTATACAAAAAGACAGCTATATGCATGATCATATGTGTTTTTTGGCGTGCATGTGCAAGTACAGATATTTTAGCATATACCTGTAAGTATTCAGAATGGCTGGCATTAACAGAAACTGATACTCCATTTTCTAAAATGGTTGTACCAATTTGCAATTCCATCAGCAGTGTAAAAGAATTCCTACTTCTTCATATTCATACCAGAACTTGGTATCACCAGTCGTTTTAAATTTTTGCCATTTTGGTGGGTGGATAGTTGTATCTAGTTGTTTTAAAAAAAAACGTTTTCCTGAATACTAATGGGGTTGGTCATCTTTTCATATCTTTGTGTGTCAATTGAATATCTTAAAGCTTTATTTTACCTTTCAGATTTAGAGCTTCAATCCACCTGTAGTAGATTTTTTATATATAATGTGAAGTCGAGGCAAGATTCTACTTATTTCAGCACTACATTCTTCAGTTCTACCTTTATATAAATCAAGTGTGTCAGTGATTGGGTTAATAGCTAGACTCTATTATGGTTCATGGTCTTTTTTTCTGTTCTTGTGCTAATACCCATGTTGTATTCATTATATAGTTTTACAAATAAGAATTGATACCATTAAATTCCTCTTACTATGTTCTGGAGTTTTTACATTTCTATGTAAGTTTCATAGTCATACGCCAATTAAAAAAAATCTTACTGAATTCTTGAGATTGCATTGAATCTCTGGGTCAATTTCCAGTGAATTGACAACTTTAAAGTTTGATTCTTCCAATCCATGAATATAGTATATTTTTCTATTTACTTAATTTTTCTGTTATTTCTCTGAACATTTTATTGTTTTCTACTATTTTTTATATTTTCTATATATTTTCTTTCACATCATTTTTTTCCAATCTGTTCTTAAGTACCTGATGGTTTTATGATATTATTAATTTTTAAAATTGTTTTCTGCATATAGAATGTAAAAATTGATTTTTGTATATTCATTGACCTTTATCCAGCAATCTTGCCAGGTCATTAATCTAACACTTTCTCTATACATTTTCTAAATTTCTAATTATAGTATTTGCAAATAATGGCAATTTTCTTTTTTCCAATTTTTTATTTATAGAAATAGTTCCTCATTGTATAATTAGAATCTCCAGTGCAATGTCGAAAAGCAAGGTGTTAGAAATTTTCGTCTCTTCAAACATTGCTTCTATCCATTCCCTCTTTCTACTACTGGAATTCCAATTTACATACTAGAACTTCTCTACCATCTATTTATCTTAACTTCTCTTTTGTATTTTTCTAAACTTTTGGCACTTTCTGATTCATTTTTAATGTCTTGTTCTAACTTACATTAGAAGTTCATAACTTTCTCTCCAGCTGTGTCTAATCGACTATTAACCCATCCATTAAGTTCTTAATTTTAATTACTACATTTTTTAGTTCCTGAATTAGTCCCCAGTTCTTTCTTTTATAATTCTAGCTTTTTGCCAAAATTCTCCACTTATATTTTTATCAGTGAACATATTAAGAATAATTATTTGAAAGTATGTATTTGAAAGTAACTGAAATTAGCACCCTTATCCTTGGAGCCTAACTCTTTTGGGTATCTGCTAAAACCTATGAATTTAGTAGTACTGTTCTCCCACTGGCAGATTCTGAACATCAGTGTTTTGGTGTCAGTCCATTGGGGATGTTGATTTCTTCAGTTTCTCATCCTTTCAGTTTTCTCTCCCAGAATTTGCAAATCCCCTCAGGGAAAAATTGGCTGCACTGCCACATTTACTTCACTGTATTCTATTTCCTTTTTTCTCCTATATCTTATTTCCACAATTTCTCATTGTTTCGTTGTTGTTGTTCCAGTGTTTTCTTTTGTTTTTTTGGGGGACGGGGGTTTGTTTATTTGTTCGTTTAGCTCTTCCAGTGGCTTCAAACATGTTTTTTGTGTTATTCTACTTTGTCCAGTTATTTTCAGTTCAAGGGTGGAGCTTAGTTATTTAATAGTCCTCTGCTGAAATTTAAAATTTCTTTAGTTTTCATTTCTATTCTAGCTGTGAAAGAAAATTATGAGAAACTTTCAACCAAAGAGAACCTATAGGAACATCTATTGAGTATCTATTATGTGCCTTGCTATTAGTTTGTATTTTCATTAATCATCTCCAAATTCTATGAAATCATCATTTTTTATCTCTTTTTTAAAGTTTAACAAAATGAGAGTGCCTGGGTGGCTCAGTCAGTTAAGTGTCTGCCTTCGGCTCAGGTCATGATCTGAGCCCCGCATTGGGCTCCCAGCTCAGTGGGGAGCCTGCTTCTCTCACTGGCTCTCTCTCAAATTAATTAATTAATAAGTGTCTGCCTTCGCTCATGATCAGACCCGCATTGGGCTCCCAGCTCAGTGGGGAGCCTGCTTCTCTCACTGGCTCTCTCTCAAATTAATTAATTAATTAATTGATTAATTAAAAAATAAAGTTTAACAAAACAAACAAAACAAAATAACCCTAGGAAACAGTGGCTAGAAGATTTTCCCCCATGAGTGCTTCTCATGTTAATGGGGATCCGGTTAAATGTAGAAGTTAATTCAGGTGGCCTGGGGTGTGTCCTGAGATTGTATTTCTTTATGCGCTTCCAGGTGAGGTTGATGTTGCAGTTCCACAGACTATACACTAAGAAGCAAGGCACAACATCATACCACCAGAACAGTTCTTCACCTTTGCCTATAGAGCCTAGTAAATCTTATTAGCCCTCCCCATCTTCTGGAGAGTATATCATCTCTTTTCCTCTCTGATACTGTCCTCCTTTGCATTCTAAAATGACTTCTCCTTCACTGTACAGCTGACCTTTGAACAATACAGGGGTTGGGGTACTGATCCCTGCACAGTCAAAATCCATGTATAACTTTTTGGGTTTTCTTTTTTTGTCTTTTGTTTTAAAATAGTATTTATTATCGAAAATAGTATTTATTTATTTGAGATAGAGTGAGAGTGAGCACGAGTGGGGGGCGGGGCAAGGGATAGGGAAAAACTGACTCCCCGCTCAGCAGAGAACCCAACTTGGGGCTTGATCCCAGGACCCCAGGATCATGACCTGAGCTGGAGGCAGACGCTTAACCCACTGAGCCACCCAGGCACTCCCATGTATAACTTTTGACTCCCCAAAAACTTAACTACTAGTAGCCTACTGTTGACCGGAAACTTACTGATAACATAAACAGTCAATTAACATATATATATATTAAGATTTTATTATTTATTTGACACAGAGAGAGCACAAGCTGGGGGAGCTGCAGCAGAGGGAGAGAGAGAAGCAGGCTCCCGCTGAGCAGGGAGCCCGATGCAGGGCTCGATCCCAGGACTCTGGGATCATGACCTAAGCTGAAGGCAGACACTTACTGACCGAGCCCCCAGGCACTCCAACACATATTTTTTTTATGTTATATGTATTATATACCTCATTCTTACAATAATCCCTAACTTTTTCTTAATTTTTTTTTTTTTTTTTTTTGGTATTTCTAGGCTAGGCACTTCATTTGCAAGTTTTTTTCCCAAATTGTCACAAGTCTCAAAAAAAAAAAAAAATTCCCAACATATTTACTGAAAAATACCCACATAAAAGTGGACCCATGCAGTTCAAACTGTGTTGTTCCAGGGTCAACTGTATTTGCTTGCTGTCATATTCTAACTAGGTTCCCTTTAGGCCTCATTTTAAAGTCATCCTTTTGAATTTTCTCATTCCTTAATCTCCCTTCTCTCTTCCTACTGTTCATCTAAACTCTATTAATCTGCTTCCCTCCCTGCCACACTCCCATTTTTATTCAAAATTTTCACCAGCTGGAATGATTGCAGGTGTAAGAATAACTTAGTTAATAGTTCTTTCAGCTTCATGCTTTCCAGCTTTCAGTTTTCAACTTCTGTCTTTGTCTTCATTTTTTTTTTTAAAGATTCATTTATTTATTTTAGAGAGAGGGTGAGTGTGAGTGGGGGGAGGAGAGGCAGAAGGAGAGAGAATCTCACGCAGATTCCCTGCTGAGCGCAGAGCCGGATGTGGGCTGAGGGGTTGCCAACCTGAGGACCCTGAGATCAGGACCTGAGCCGAAATCAAGAGTCAAATGCCTAACCAGCTGAGCCACCCAGGCGCCCCTTTCTCTTCATTATTTATTGCTATCCAGTAAATGGGGATTGAGTATAAGCATGCAAAACACAAATGAGGGTGAGCAGCCAATCCTTCTGAGAACAGAAACCGGGAAAAAAAAAGGAACTCTAAACGGTAGTTCCCAAAGTGAAGTTTGGAAACTTCTGTGCCACACCCAGATAGGCTCATGGGAAGAGGGGGGAATATTGAAATAGCCATACCTAGGATAGAAAAAGGCTAAGGAGAATGACACAGAGAGTAGAAGAAAGGGAGTACTAGATACTTGTGTTAGGAAAGCGTCACTGTATGGGGCTTGTGATAAGGGAAAGTAGTCATATTACCATCCCCTCTAGATTAAGCATGATTTCTTAGTCTTCCTTCTGTCCTACCGTTCCCAACTAAACACATTTTAAAAATACAGTAAATGTCTGCTTATTTGAGTTATACAATAATAAGTGAAAAGGAAGAAAATTATGTCAGTGGAAAAAAACTTTATATGATCTCATAGCAAATGTTTTCAATGTGCACTATCTAATCTTCTCTTCATTTAGCATTATAAATAATGGCAAGGTCACGCTCCTGGGGGAAAGTAAGATTGTGTTATTATTATTTAATATTAAGAATGTGCATCATTTTATTTTGCATAAATTTTAGTTTGAATGTTGATTAAATACATAGGTGATTGTTAAATTTGATGCTAACCTACAGGGCTCAACCATTCCGAGACCTCTAAGACTTGTCTGGTGGTTTCTGAAACAAACAAAAAAAAAACAGCTGGACTTACAAATTACCACTGAGTTTACTTGAGAATCTTCTCAAAGAACATATCTGTATTAATAAAATTTCCAGCCCACTCAGTTAAAAAGACCAGATGGCACTCTTGAAGAGATGTATGGGAAGACTGAGAGGGAGGGTAAGTGTGTTAAGGATAAAAAAGATAAAAGGCTTAAACCTTTACTTTAATCCATGTCTTTGGGTAATCCTTTTCTACTAGAAAATCTAGATCTCAGTAAAATATCACTGGATAAGTTATATATTAGCAACAGGCTCAATTTTGTTTTAAAAGCAGTTAATTTTAAAAATTATTTTATTTTGATTTTATTTTCTGAATTCATATTACTTATATCTGTGCGATTATGAACAGTTGAGTGACCTTAAGTATTTTAGTTGCCTTATCTTAAGAAATAATGGTGTGGTGGGGGACGCCTGGATGGCTCAGTTGGTTAAGCGTCTGACTCTTGATTTCTGTCATGCTCTCAGGGTGGTGGGATCGAGCCCCAGGTCACCTCCACGCTCCATGGGGAGTCTGCTGGGGGTTCTCTCTTTCTCCCTCCTCCTCTGTCCCTCCCCCTGCTCTGTCTCTCTTTGAAATAAATTTATTTGAAATAAATCTAAAAAAGAAAAGAAAGAGAGAGAGGAAGAAAGGAAGGAAGGAAAAAAGAAAGAAAGAAAGAAAGAAAGAAAGAAAAAAGAAAGAAAGAAAGAAAGAAAGAAAGAAAGAAAGAAAGAAAGAAAGAAAGAAAGAAAGAGAAAGAAAGAAAAGAAGGAAGGTGTGGGAGAGGCATACTAAAGAGAGCAACTAAGGAGACATCAGGCCAAACACAAATTTAAATATACAATCATTGGTTCATTTCTGACTCCATTCAAGTTAATTTTCATTGTCTTCTGAATGACACTGCAACTTTTCTAGTAGACTGGATTTCTAATTTTTTAAACATTTCTCAAATATAGATTCAGATGGCTACTTCTGATTTAAAAAGAATTAAGAGTAGTCATTGGGTTCCTGCGGGCATATGTAGCCCATGATAACAAGTGGTTTATTCGTTAATTAATTGGAAAATGTAGATGTACCTGCATCTTGAAAAGGCAATATATATCAAATGTGAATATAATATAATACATATATAATAGGATAGGATATAGATAATAATGAATAAATTATGAAGTAATAAAATATAAAACCTGTCCAGCTAAGCAAAATGAATAAACATGAAAAGGAGTTTTATAGCCATCTTAAATAAGAAAGTATTGCTACTGGCCTACCCAAGCTCTAAGTTTACGTATCTTCTAACCAGCTGTGTTTCAATGCATTTAAAGGGAATCAAGTGAGAATTTGTTTGGTATAGCAAAGCCACTCCAATGATAGGAAAAACTAGTCAAATAAGCATCCTAGTGATTGCGTGTTGTCAAAAGCTTAGTAAGTTAGGAAATCCAGCAGCTCAGTGGCAGTAGTAGAAGCATCATAGACAATGCTGGGCATTCAGAAGGAGTAAGTTTTATTAGTAGGGAAATACCAGGAAATTACATGTTGCTGACTCTAAAAGGAGGAAGTGGGTTGGTGGAGACATAAGTCTATCGTCCTCTTCTCTGTGCTTTTCTCTCCTTCCCTCTTCTGACCAGAGAATGAATAAAAATTATTAGATGGCAACTGGACTAATTGCAGAAAGAGACGGAGGTAAGCACCCAAACTAGCTGACTTTCAGACCTCTCCAGAAAGCTCCCATTCATTTTCAGAGTGCAAGAGCTGCTAATTTGGTAAGTTAGATGAATTGCCCAGTTTTGTGACTGTCCCTCAGCCTTTCTGAGTCTCTCTCCAACTTCCGCTTTGAGCCCTTTACCTCCTGCTCTTCTTTCTCTCCCAGACAGCCAGAGATCTAAAACCACAAAGTCTGCCTTTTACCTGTTAAATGCCCTTTTTCCAAGCAAGCAAAATCACAACTAAATGTGGATACAGGGGTTATCAGTAAGGTTAAACTGATGAAAATTCACTGTTGGGTGTGATTGTCCGTTCCTGCCGTCCTGGAGGTATATTATTTCTACTCCTCTCATTCTATTTCTTCCTACTTACCTAGTTAACAAGAGATAAAATCACCATCAAAACCAAACAATTTCATTGCCTGCTTTTCTCACTCTTGATAGTTGCAGAAGACTCTAAAAACTATAAATGTGGTGGTGGTAGTGGTGGTATTTGTAGAATGACTGGGCACAATAAACTGGGAAATTTGAAATCTTGAAATTTATGGTGGTTAAATGTGAATAGGGATTTTGCTCTGCCAGAGTTTAGCAATTTGTAAATTCTGTTTTATGGGCATTTACTCTAAGCAAGAGATAAAGCCAAAAAATATGTCCTAAGCATTGCCTAAATGAAATCAAAGGGACCTCACTATATTAAAGCAAAGAGTGACTCTTATTCAAGATGTAAAAATAAAATTCTCCTATTCAATGAAAGTAACAGACAGGTCTTGGGGTATCCATATTTTATACGATGTTGATAATAAAAGCTATTCAAAAGGAATTTTATGAAGAATTGATTTACATTTCATTTTTCTTCAATATGTAAAATAATGAAGAAATTTTCAGGACATCAAAATAGAAGCCCATTTATTTCCTGATTCACTTGTTTATTCATTGTAACACAATATTTATGAATCCTATTACGTTATGGTAGCACCTGGTAGTTTAGATAGCTTTGGGGCCCATCTCAAGCTACATCCTCACCCATTCACTGTGGAAACAAGATTTTTCTATGTAAATCAACATAAAATGGGAATATATAAACTGTTGTCAAAGAGACAAATTCTTCCTCAGGCTTGTTACATTTCTGTTGAAAGTTTAACAAATTTAAAGATACAGAGTGCTTATCAAAGGACAGTTGGTTGTAAGTCTTGGCATTACAGAAAGACATGGTCATGAAGGGAAACATTAGTCATTTATATCCAAGAACTGTCCAAAGAAAATGGGTCCCTGGTCTGAGGACTTGAGTTACCCAGTCTAGTAGTAGTAGATATGTCTTCTGAGGAAAAAGATGCATTGGCCAAATGCTTTTAAGCATTCATTTCAAATAACCAATTTTTCCTGTTGTAATTTTTCTTTCAACATGCAGAAATTCTGTTTGTAATATCACTTTTTCTCTAACTAGCTTACGGGGATGGAATTCACTGGTTGTTGAACTTGACTGTTAGCATTTAGGCTTATGGTACATTAATAAAATAGACATCCTGATTTCTCTGTATTTGTCTCATAAGTCTTACTTCAATTATTCAGACTGTTTAAGTCTGATCAAGTCTGGAACACCTAACATGCCATTTTTAGACTGTTCGGGGGAACACAACTGTCCCAAGAATTGTAAAGAGGTATTTCTAAAATTTATATTCCATCGTCAAATAAATTTAGAACTTGATTCAAATTCACAATTTACTTACTCACTAGCTATGTGACCCGCATCAAATACTTAACCCTTTTATAATATGAAAAGAAATCCCTATTTTAATCATTATATATAAGAGCTGTGAAAACTATATTTTAAAAAAGGAAAGTACTGAGCCAGTGCATAGCACTTAGTGTTTAGTGGGTAGTGGGTACTGACCATAGCAGCAGTTACAGAAAACAGTCCTTAAAATTTCTATACTATTTATGTCATGATATCAGAAGTCATTGAAATTATCATCACTAACACAGCTTACATAATATTATTCATTTCTACTTGCAGTTCCTTATGTAAGCTGGAAACTAATATTAAACTAATTTCTAGAAAATTCTTCTAACAACAGGTTTAAATTTACCATCGAAAGACTTTCAAGCAATTAATTCGAGATATGAATGATGGTGAATGTGATCTTATAAAGCGTATTAATAAATATATGAAGGGAACATGACTCATTGAGAAGAGTAAATATAACTCTATTGACTAAATTATAATGATCAGCTAAATGATAATAAAACATTACGTGGAGTCATATAATAGCTTTTATTGGGGCAACGGTACACTTAACCAGTGATGATAAAAGCAAAATATAACAGAAAATATGAGCAATGGCAAGGATTATAGTTTCTTTTCTTTTCTTTCTTTTTTTTTTTTTTTGAGAGAGAGAGTGCAAATGGGCAGGGCAGAGGGAGAGAGAATCTTAGACTCTGCGCTGAGCATAGAACCCAACACGGGGCTCAGTCTCCTGACTCTGAGATCATGACCTGAGCCAAAACTCGGTCGCTTAACCAGCTGTGCCACCCAGGCACCCCAGATTATAGTTTCTAAATGTTGAATTAGAAAAGCTCTGAAACATCCCACCAAAACACTTATTTTAAATTAAAATGCTCTAGGAGAAAGGCCATTTACATCCAATCAATCAAGATTTCTTTATCAATAGGCCCTATGACTTATTACCTGAATCCTAAATACAGTTACACAGTTAAAGCAAGAATGTTCAGCACAGAGGAAACCTCCTCACACCTTATAAGATTGCCACTTGTCTTATTTTTTTTAATACCCTCCATTTTTTCACATCAGTACATATAAAGGTAAAATGTAATGTGTTGAATTAATCTGAATTTTAAACTCTTATAACCAAAGTTTAAAACCAAACAATAAAATGTAAATTCACTTTAAACAAATACTACAAAAGATATGTTTTCTATATCTTGATCTGCATAGTCTACAAGTTAGTTAGAAAATCATCAAAACCACCATTTTAGTTACAAATGACTAAAGTACATGAACAAACAATTGCCACATGAAGAAATACAATTAGCAATCAGGAAAAAATTGTCAACTGTGTTCGATATCAAAAAAACTGAAAATAAACATAATATTAACTTTGCTTATTAAATCAGCAAAAATAATAGAAACTCCTAAGGTAATAATACTCAATACTGGTAAGGTAGATTAAAAAGAATATAGGTTTTGGTGTCTGTCAGTTTAAATCCTAGATCTCTGGATCTTTCTATTGCTGTGTGATCTTTAATACATTTTTAGCCTGTCTGAGCTTCTTTTCTCTTATCTTCAAACCTGGGGATGGAAATATTTTCTACCTAGGATTGTGGTAAGAAATTAAGAAAGATGATTTCTGTTCTTTTCCTCACGAGTGAATATCAGTAGTATGTGGCATATAACTGACACTCATTTGATATTTGTTAAATGAGTAATTGGATAAATAAGCAAAGAAATAGGAAAAGAAGCTATAAGAGCAATAGACAAAGAGATATCTATAAATGTTTATTCCTATCTTTTTTTTTTTTGCAGGTGTTTCAACAAAACTCTATATTGCTGATGGTAACATAAACTGATTCAATGCTTTTGGTAATTAATTTGGAAACTTGTTATAAATGACCTACAATTTTTCAAATGCAACAATTCTTCTTCTGGCAATTTATACTTCAAATTTATCCTAAGTAAGATAAATGCTTTATGTAAAAAATTTTCAATATAGTGCTAAGAGTAATAGTGAAAAAAATTAAGCAACTTAACAGGTTCATCAACTAAGAACTTACTGACTAAAATCTAATCTAATACATGCAATCACTCAAATATTTTATAGACCATTTAAAAAATACGTATGAAGGTCTTATACCAAAATAGAGAATATATTTTGTTTAGTTCTATTTTCTTTTACACTGGTAGCACCTTTTACAATGTAAGCACAGCTTACTGTGCTCTAACTTACTTTTTTTATTAGAAAAATATAGAAAATGCAAAATAGGAAAGTAAACATAACCCATTACTTTATAAAATTACCATATAAATTATTAAGTAAATGACTTTTCCATCACCAAACATCCAATGACACTTCTGCAGAGGTGATTACTATTAAGTTTGTATTCTTCCTGAAGTTAGGCAAGATCATATGATATATGTTTGTTGAAATCATCAGGGTACAAAATTGTATATATTCCAAGTATATGACTAAGAATAAGGCTTTATTTGTGTATACAGACATATGAACAAAAAATAAACAAGTAAAATATCTACAGTGAGTACTGGGATTATGTTGATTTCCAAACTTTCTTAAATATAGTTATAATGATTCTAGAAACTCACTACTGTACAATGAAACAATTGCCTTCAGTAGACAGAGCCAAAGATTGACGCAAGAATTAAAGCATTACTGGTCAGCTAATTTGGAATTTTTTTGGCAATTGTTGTTATATGATATGGAAAGTAAAAACAAGATCAGAACACTCTTAAGAATCTGGTAGATGAAGAATGCTACCTTAATCTCTAGAGCGAATTTATGTTATCCAGAGCAGTGCTTGCATCAAATTGCGGAGGTTGGATGATATCCTGAGTTATCAGAGATTAGTGACTGCTAAGCCATTCTCTATTATGAATGTTAAGACAGGCACACCGACACTAAATCATATAACACTGTCAAGGTCACATAATTTAAATAATATACTAAACTTGAATGCATTATTATTTGAATAAATTTGAGTCACTATAACCAAGAAGAGATGTTATCCAAGAGAAGTGAAGTCTAGCTGTAGAATGCTGGAAAACAACAGATGGACAATCAATAATAATAATAGTAGGTGTATTTTTATTCAGGTGTCACTTTATAAAATAAAAAAAAATTGGTTCAAAATGTTGATGGGTCCAACCAATAAACATTATTGACTCAATTGCAAAAATATTTTTTATGTATCCTAGGTTGGAAAAGTTTGCTGGTCACATATTGCACACCTCAGCCAGGCTTACACAATGTATTTTATAACTGTATGTATTATCGAGGATGATTTTGGAGTAATTAAAAAAAAAAAAATGAACCTGGAGCACCTGGGTGGCTCAGTTGGTTAAGCTTCTGACTCTTGGTTTTGGCTCAGTTCATCATGATCTCAGGGTTCTGGGATCAAGCCCCACCTCCAGCTCAGTGCTCAGCAGGGAGTCTGCTAGAGATTCTCTCCCTCTCCTTCTGCCCCTCCCTCCACTCGCATGCACTCTCTCCCTCTCTCAAATAAATAAATAAATCTTTTTTTAAAAAATGAAGTTGATTTAAATGGTAGAAATAGGTAATGGTTAATGGAACTGGCGACTAAAAAGAAGCAGGCTTTGAGCTTGGCTGATCTGGCACTCCAAGAAGGTCATCAAGCCCCAGGTTCTTTCTGTCTCTCCGCTATGATCTTCATTGTCATCTCTCTTCTAAGATTAATTCCTTACAGGATCCTAAAATGGCTAACAGTTACAACTGAAGATACTTGGATATTTGTTCATAGCAAATGTAAGAGAGAGAGAATAGCTTTTATAACTTCTTCCAGAATAGTGAAGACGTTTCCCACAAACTCCCTTCCAATCATGGTTAGCAACTCAATATTGTGAATGTTGCCAATGCCAAAAACAAAAAATGGGAATGTGACTCGCATTAGAACTACCAGGCCTGCTCTTGGAGCTTTCTAGGAGGCACTTAAGCTACACGGCTGAGATGTAGTTAACTAAATAATATTAGAATTCCCTTTGGAAGGAGACAGGAGATAATGAGTTCTGACTAGTGAATAGCATGTCCACTATAGCATCCCCAAAGGGAAAAGGTTTATATATTTTTAATGTCAGTGCACATATGAGAGAAAAATTATTAGCCAAAGGATAATTTCCAGTAACATAATTTATTTTCAGAAGTTATTGCTGAGGGGTAGATAGGATTCAAGAAGTACTTGGATGGGAGATATGCTTGTAAATGGGAATTATCCTGCCTGGCACATCTCAGGGAGACGATCATCAGCTGTCCTTCAAGCTGTGTCTTCTTTGCCCCCTTGTTCCATAAGAGGCCGATCCATTTTCACTGGGCAGAGTTCTCTCTCTGATGGCATGGCCCAGGCACTCTCAGGCTTTTAAGTGACTGAGTCTTTGAGCAGAAAGCATGATGATGTTCTTATTAGCTGGACTCAAATTTTGCTCCACCAAAAAATGCTCCCTGGCCTCATGTAGCAACAGTACTTTGTGCTCTTCAAATTTCCAACACTCACCTAGTACTTAGTAGATGAGAACTTCCTCCAGCCTCCCATAAATTCTGGCCCTAATTAAATGGACATTAGTTTCCAGATCATTAAATAATTTTTATAAATATATTTTAATTTTTTCATTAGTCTCTTTTATAATGTAATAGTTGAAAAACTAAGATCCCCCATTTTATTTAAATTAAGTTAAAAACAATTGTTTGAATAGGCAGGAAGAGTATTAAGGTCTGGAGAATTTAAGAATAAAGTTTTTTGCCCTATTCATATTTCAATTTTAAAGAAGTTTTACTCCCAGAACATAGTTATAAAGTTCAAATATCATTGATCAAGTCCAATTCAATTGTAGTGCTTATTCTGTATATCACTCTAAAATATTTTTACATTAAAGCAGAAAGTCCTCAAGTTCGATAACTATTGTCTATACAACATTTTTTTCATATTGATATGTCTTATCCTAATCTCTAATTCTGGATCTTGCTTGTTTATAACCAACAGCATTAGCATAAACTAATAAGTACATCAAGTATAGGGCTCCCCCAACTTACTTAACTCATATCCATTTCTAGTAATATAAAATGTCCTACTCTAGGAAAAAAAAAATGCCTCAAATGGATTTATATTAGATTTCCATTTGTGTTAATTTATGGTGAATACTATAGCAAGGAGGTCCAAAAAATGCAAAAGCTCAAATGGAGATAGAAGTTTCCCTCTCACAGGTCAAAGTCCAGGGAGGGTAGTTGGACTTGACTGACTGACCTCACCCCAGAGACCCTGACAAGTGGGTCTGCTCTCCCACCCTCCAGGGTGTTGTCCTCATCTGCATATTGAAGTCTGGTTATCACCACAGTTTTCCCTGGGGGGAAGAAGGAAGAGTAGAAAGGCCCACTAAGGTAGTGTGATAAGGCATGGCCTGGAGGTGGCACAGGTCCTTTCTTCTGGCATTCCAGCGTGAGAATTCAGTCACGTGTTTACTCTGGCTACAAGAGCGGGAGAGAAAGAGAAACTCTGCCTGAGTGATCTACTATGGTTTCAATTTTTTGTTCCTAGGACAGAAAGGATTCCAGAAGACAGCAGTTTCTGATACTATTTATAAATATTGGTGTTTCACATTCATTTTGTCATATATCTGAATGTGAGGAATCAACCCAACTTGAACTTTGTAAGTTTGAAAGAAAAAAAATGAACACTGGATTATTGTTTATTAATTTATTGATCTTTTCCTTAGCTGTGAGAGTATTCTTTGAAGAATAAAATTGAGTTCTGAGGAAGGAAAATAATAATATTTATTAAGAAATAATTCAAAATTTCCTTTAAGTTTAAAAATGGAATCCCCTGAGTTATTAGCAGAGCTGAATGAGTAAGTTGTTTCACTGCTCAGATACCACCACTACTCCCTATCAGGAGTGTGGATCCAGTCAGGTGCAGTGATACCTTCAAGGCAAATACTTCGGACTCACAAACCATTTCAGTTTTCCTGTTTCTCCCAACTCATTGCTTTAGAAGTCCCTGTTCCTCAGATAAATTTAGTTTAGAAATTTAAATTATTACATCTGTGAAAAACACATTTTATTGAATTTGTAATTCAAAGTAAACTATAGCAGATGCTTCTGCTCCACTAAAAGGTGAGACAAAGGATGAAATAATAAGGAAAGTATATTGAATGGAAAATTCTGAAGAAAAATTTCATTTGATTTTAAATTTGATTGGTAGAGGGGATACATGTATGCGGGAGAGTATTAGTAGAATCGGGGAGGGTGACAACCACACCTCCGCAAGGTGAATGAGAATATCCTTTTTTTTTTTTTTAAGATTTTATTTATTTATTTGAGAGAGAGAGAAAGAGAGACTGTGTGTACGCAGGCATGAGCTGGGGGAAGGGCAGAGGGAGAAACAGGTTCCCTGCTGAGTGGGGAGCCCTACCTGTGCTGGATCCCAGGACCCTGAAATCATGACTTGAGCCGAAGGCAGATGCTTAACTGACTGAGCGACCCAGGCGCCCCGAAGAATATCTTTTTAAGCAACAGCAAACTGAGATTCAAATACCACTCTAGTTAGCTGAAACCCTTTTAAACTTAGCAAAACTATGTGTAAATTTAGAGGGAAGAGTGATAAGGACTCCCTTGGCATAGATTTTCCAGAGTTATGTCGATCCAGAGATTATCTAAGGGTATACTGGACCTCTATCAGCAAGTCTATCCTTTTATATGTAGCTTAAAAGTGTGGAAAAACTAAACACACACACTACATATTATTTCTGTAATCCTTTACCTCATTAAACTTTGCTAACATCATTTTATTGACAAAATAAGTTATCTTATTACAAAATACTAGAAAACAATTCTTACCTTTCTAGTTCAGAAGGTTAATGATGATCAAAAATAAAAGTTAGTGAACTACCCTTCCAGAGGAAAATTACTCACTGTCATCCTTCTAAGTCATACATTGTCAACTCACAAAGAAAGGAAGCTGTAGTCATTTTCTACCACTAGTGAAATGTTACATTTCACACAGTTCCTATACTGTGAATCTATTTCTTTGCATTGTAACTGCAATGTAGATAATGATTAGCTGCTGGTTTCCACCCTTATGATACCATCTAGGTACCAAGGCACTGTTATTAAGCTGCCCAGCTTTCTTCAAGCTGACCAACCTCCTTTCATTGTGTGATGCTTTTATTGTCCAATTCATCTGAGTGCATTTGTGGCCACGTGTATAAGCTGGGTGAAGTATATAAGAACACAGAGTATCTTAACTGGCCTTCAAAGAGTACATATTTATTTTAATGATCTATTTAGAAAAAAAATATGGCACAGTGCCTTTGGACTAGATCCATGGCAAAGGGAAAAGAGGGAAGCCGTTCCCAGTCTGGCATGGCTTCTGAGAATCCAGGACCTTCCTGACTGGAGATCCACGTCCTGTGTGCAAGACCAACTTTCAAGTTCTGCGTGAAACCCCCATATCTTGATTGTGCTCCAAGCTGTTCCCCTGGGAAACACAGATAGTCCTGAGCAAAGTTTCAAAGTAAAAATTGGTATGGCATTTTTTCATTTCTCACTTCTCTCATTCTCTCTTCCATCGTATTTTATACCTCAGAAACCCTGTGTTCTCATCTTAGTTCTCACTTATCCCCCTTACAAAGTGTCACTTGTCAGAGGCTACTTCAGGTCATTGTATTATAAAAGGAGTAACAAACAAAGATAGCTAATTTGGATGGCTGTGTAATTCACTACAAATTATTCTGAAGGCAACTGTGATGAACACAGATCTATTGGTTAGCTCAAAATAATCAAATTTAGAAGCTAGATTTAGGCAGGTAAAGAAACATCCCAGAGGAGTCCTTTTACTAATCTTTTAAATCCAGCCACATGGACAGACTCTGACTTCATCTAGGCATGCATTTGACCTTGTTGGGAGAGTTACTCACTTATTTAAGGTGTGCCTGCTATCTCGTATCATCACTATATTATCTAGATGCAGGGACACAGGAGCTCCATTAATCTCTGAAACATCTTCCTGAAGCACTAGTCAGGAAAAGGGTCCTGTTCCTCAAGAGAATTCTTTTGGTAAGTCTATGGGAATGTTGATTTAGGGTCATGTTAAAATAGGCAATGGCCAAGGTGGCCAAAGCAATCGCCTATTTATGGCTTTTATAATTAAGGCATGTATTTAGGCAACGGCTTGAATCTTACGTGCACATTCAGGCATTGCATGCTTAACATCTTTCCAAGATCATCACTTTTAAAAACACTGTTGAGTTTTTAATAGAGCTCTTTTGGATCTTTTTAAAGACAATGTTTATCAATGTAGTAGACCTTAATGGAGAAGAGTTCAACTGTGATTTGGAGTCAGACTGCTTGACCGCCAAGTGCACTTTCCCCTTTACCTGGCTGTGTGTGAGTTTCCTTATTGGCGAAATACTGATAAAAATAATACGGACCTCGAGGGGCGCCTGGGTGGCTCAGTCGTTATAAGCATCTGCCTTCAGCTCCGGTCATGATCCCAGGGTCCTGGGATCGAACCCCGCATCGGGCTCCCTACTCTGTGGGAAGCCTGCTTCTCCCTCTCCCACTCCCTGTTTGTGTTCCCTCTCTCGCTCTGTCTCTCTCTGTCAAATAAAATCTTAAAAAAAAATAACATGGACCTCGTAGGATGGTAGGATAAAAGGAGTACTTAGCAAGTGCCTATCAACAGAAAGATATTTATTAATCATGGTTGTTATTACTATACTTTATGTAAAACCAACTCTTTGTTACGGATTTCTGAAACTAAAACCCCAGGCACCTGAGGTAATGTGTTCATAAAATCTGAACTACATTAACATTTCTTTTTTTCTTCATTTCCTTCCGTACAGTCAGTTCAGATGACTGTTCCAGAAATCTTTGAAGATTCTAGTTGCTCTTGGAACGATTCATCTTTGTGCTTGTCATTCAGTTTTCTGTAATTTTCCACTTTCTCTCTCAACAGCATTATGCAAAGTTGTGAGATGGGTGAAGTCAGTAGACACCAACCCCAACCCCATTATCTCATATTCCAGCGTTAAGTGTTTCTTGTTACTGTCTTTGTTCTCTATTGAAGTATCCCACCCAAGAACCTTCTAGTGGTTTTGTGTGGACTTTTCATTTTATTCTTTCAGTTATTATAAACATTTAGCCAGTTAAATATCTCTTAGAAACCTGGAACTATCATGTTCAAAATTTCAACCCCTTTATTTTATAGATGACTAGTTAAAGCTCCCAAAGAATTGAGACTGTCTCTTAAATTCTTGAATATTTTCTAGCTAGTGCTGTAATGAAATAAACTTCAGATTCTGTTGTATTTGTTCATTTCTCCTTTTAATGCACAACCTGCCTTCTGTTCTGTTCTCGCAAAGAGTCCTTAGTGGCATTAACAAGTGAGAACTGACAACATTCCACAGTTAGCTCTCCTAATAGATACAACATTAGCCTAAAAGAATGCTTGTTGATTTCAACATCATGGGAGGCAGAGGAACTGACGGGTTTGGATGCTAGAAGAGTCTCAGAACCATATAAAATTATTACATGTAGGCACTACTTTTTCTATCAATGTTGCTAAGCAAATTACCTCTAAAGATAAAACATGTTCCTTATTTAGGTCAATTCTGCCTGGCATGATATTTTACACACACTTCACAAAGACTCTACTAAGACGAACTAGTTTTAACCTGCCATTTTTTTTTTTTTTTTTTTTTGCTGTAATTAACTCTGATGAATGATGTTGGTAACAAATACTGTGTGTTGATAACAAACCATTTTATCATTTTAGAATCACTTAACTTTTACATAAGCTTTTATAAAGACATAGTACCTGGATTCTCCTTTCTCTTTTATCTAACATCCTGCCAACAGTAAACAATTACCTGAAAGGGGTGGAAAATGGAATGAGAAATATAATCACTTCTCCATTCTTCAGAAAGGAGAATAAGGATTTCAGTAAGCATGTATTGAGTGCCTATTTTTCTCCAAGACCTGTGGTTGGAACTAGTGATACACATTTTAAAGAAAACATTTTTATAACTTATTCTCCTTATTGTGAATCAGTTTTAACCTATTAAGAGAAACAGAAAAATCAAAAAGTACACATAGCCACATGTGGAAAGTACATATAATCATGTAAGAATAGAAGTGCATCCAAGGTACCATAAAAGTTCAAATGAGGGGTATTTAATTCAGACTATAGGTACTAGAGAAGTTTTCCAGAATAGGTGACTTTCATTGAATTTGTGTGTACGTGTGTTAGAAATTAGCTAGGCACAAAAAAATGGGTTCTCGTACTGGGAGCAGGAAAACAGAACATGAGTATTGTTCACGAGGAAAAAAAAAATGGCCCAGTGATTCCAGTGTCCCTTTAGATGCTCTAAGATGGGGTGAAATTGAAGACAGTAGAATGGGGACCAAAGATTCACCAGGCATTCGTAGATCCATGGGTTGACTATATAATGGTGAAAAATAAGATGAGTTGAACTGTGGATCCTTTACTCCATCATTACTATTCACTGCTCCCACTTCTGCCTCACCTCCATCTTCATGAGCCTGACTGTCTCTCCATAGCTCTTAACTAGCTTAAATGCCGTCTCTGGTAAAATGCCCTCCTTTGGCACTATCACTGGCATTTCGGAATTATCTCAAGCGATGAAAAGAACCATAATCGATTTATAGGTGAGGTAAATCCCCAAGATTTTTATCAGGTTTCCATTCTCTGCACTGTGTTCTTTATAAATACAGTGTTCTTTCTTGTCATGTTGGAAATGCGAGCCCACTGTGACTAAGGTCATATTTAATACAGACCCAACATTTCGTTGGCTCTCCCTAGATATTAAATATTAATGGAAGGAGATGAAATAGTACAAGAACAAGAAAGTAATTCAAATAGATCCCAGCTGGTTCCAGCTGCATTAGAAACATAAGGGAGAAAAGTGAACACTTCTTTTCAAAATATAAAACTGAAAATATTTCTAGGAATGCATGGGCTATTTAAAATCATCAGATAGTTTTGAACTGAAATTCCTTTAAAAATATACAATAAAAAAGTAGTTGCCGGATGTCCTTACGTTCATAATGAGAATGTAAAATATGTTTACCATATAATTTGGATTTTTAAACATTTCTCTATGATCACATTAAAATAGGACGTTTCACTCATTGTCTTAGATAATCATTTAGTCAGGTAATGAATATCACATGGTACAGGAAAAAAAATATATATATATATATATATATACATTTTAATTTTAGCTTTTCTGAAGCCCCATTGTTCACTTTAGGCTGCCTTACTGAGAGTCCTTGCACTAAACGCCTCTGGTTGCATTCCATAAAAGACAAAGGCATATTTTAGGGATGTACCTCTTACAAAGAGGTATTGATGGACCAGGAATCAGAGTTTGGACAAATGAACATTTCATTATAACACAGCCTAATTGTTAAAGCTCTTCTTATTGAAAAGAATAAAAATTTCATTAGTCATCACAGTAGCTCAGCACAAACTCCTCCTCCTTTTCCCCACAATGCACAGAAAGAATGGCAAGTTCTAAGCTTACACATTTTGGAACCTTTGGTTCTCCCTTACTTTTGCTCCAAATGTACTATGAAGTATTTTAGTAACAATGATGAAATAACTTGGTAATACTTACAGCTAAATTTTATAGATGGAATTTTTTAAACAAGAAAGAAAGAAAAGAAAGAAATCTCAGTGATCCCACACAAATGCAGTTCAAGTCAAGAGTGGCCTGGAGGCCCCTGCTCTTCCATGCTTAGGGCCTCAGGATGATTTTATGGGATTATGAAGGATCCTGAGGCTTAAATATGGTAAAGATAAAAATGCTTTATAAACTGTAATGGTTTGTAGACATAAGGAAATAAATTTGCATTAGTAATCCTCATCTCCTCACAGTGTCTTTTCAGTTTCTCCAGGAGAGATATGTATTAATTATTGCCCTAAGTGTAAAAACTGACACAGGAAAGGACCAAGATACAATGAAGATTCACTGATCTAGGAATCAGAAGTCCCGCCATTACTTAGACAATACTGTCAAATAAGTCATGTATTATGTTGGAAGCTCAGTGTGCCCTAGTGGTGAAGATGTGAACGCTAGACTAGACGAGGACTGCAAGTGCATGGCACCATTAGCCGCACATTTGAGCAGGAATTGTCGATTGATGATAAAAGTGTTTCTGGCTCAGAATCTTTGCCAACGTAGACCTCAGTTAAAGTTGGCTCTCTGAGTTTAAGCCTATGTGACCAGCGGGGACTAGATAATCTTTTATTTTCTTTCTTCTAGGTCTAAGAAGCTATAGTTGTCATCTGTGATTGTAGATAAATCACATTATCTGCTCAAAGTTTTCCAGCGACTCAAATTTTCATTGAGAGTAAAAGCCAAAGTGCTTAAATGACCTACTATTCAATCTCACCTTTATTGCCTCTCTTCCTTCCTCTCCCACCTCTCTCTCTCTCTCTCTCTCTTTCTCTGTCTCTCTCACCCAACCTGCTTCAGTACACTGGTTTACTGCTTGCTCCTTGAATATACCAGGCATTCCCTCCTCTCAGAAACTTTGCAATGACTGTTTCCTCTGCCTAGAGTACTCTACTCCTACATATCCGTGTGTTCACTCCCTTATCTTCCCCAAGTCTTTACTAATTTCAGCCTTTAACTTGTTTACACAGGAGTTGGCAAATGACAACACATGGGCCAAATTTGCCCTCTGCCTGTGTTTGCACAGCCCACAAGGTAAGAATGGAATTTATATTTTTGGTTGAAAAATATATAAATCAAAAGAAAAATCATACTCTATGACACATGAAAATTATATGAAATTCAAATTTTGATGTTCATACATAAAGTTTTATTGAAATACAGGTTGCTTTGGTAATAAAATGGAAGAGTTAAATAGTTACAGTAGGGACCTTAGGGTCCACATAGGCTAAAATATTTACTATTTGGCCCTTTACAGAAAAAGTTTGCTGGCCCCTAAGACAGACTTGTCAGTTTGTTAAAAATTGCTAGAAACCCTGGTAATCTTGATTCCTTCTCTTTTCTCTTAATTTTTAAAAATAACATTTATCACATTATACCATATTACACAAGCTCTTTGTATATTATGTATATTTATTGTCTATCCAGGAGAACAAAAACTCCACAAAGTCAGAGAATTTTGTTCATTTTATTTCTTGATATATTCTCGGTACCCTGAAGAGTGTCTGTACGTAGTAGGTATTCAATAAATACATTTTTAGAATGAATGAATTCTATGGAAGATACCTGCCTAAAGTAGAAATAGATTAGATGGGGTAATCAGAGAAACCTTCAGGGCAAGATGATATTTGAGTGTTAAAGAGTACTAAGGACTTAGAACAGACAACATTGTTCCTAGAAACAGTACTAAACAAAAAAAATTTGTGTAGAATAGTCTGAATGTAATGTAGAGCCCATGAAGGAGAGAAAAGTAGGTTGACCTCAGGCTGCAGATGGCCTGGAATGTCTGATGAAGATACTTGAGCTTAATCCTATAAAATTTGTATATTTTGAAAAGATTTGTCTGACAGTGATACAGTATATAGTATGGGATGGAGTGGGTAAAGAATTGGAATATCCCAGGTTCAGATTTCTAAAGGTTTAACATTGGTCAGTGGCAAATGAGATGGAAAAGAAAGATACTGAGAGTAAGGAAGGAGGAACCGATGGTACCTTCAATATTCTGATCCTTGGTGAAAAATGTCATTGTCAAAAATTGGAAGGTAGCAGAAGAGAAAGAGCGTTACCACAAAAACAATCCAAACAAACAAAAAACAAAAACAAAACGAAAACAACAAAACTGTCCTTCAGTTCTTTGCATTGTATTGAATAAATATGCATGTAACTCCATGTGCAAGAGTTCTGTATATTTTATGCCACACAGAGGCATTTGTGACTCCAAACCTGACAAAATAAACTAAGTTTTCGTGGCGTTAGATTAGTTAAAGTACTTCAGAATGATGTCAAATTAAGTTTCACTTATTAGATTTAATAAGATTTTACTTATTTATTTATTAGATTTTTAAGATATTTGAGAGAGAGAGAGAGTGTGCTCATGAGTCGGGGGAGGGGCAGAGGGAGAGCATTTTAAGCAGACTCCGGGCTAAGGGTGGAGCCTGATGCTGGGCTCAATCTCACCACCCATGAGATCAGAACCTGAGCCAAAACCAAGAATGGGATGCTCAACTGACTGAGCCACCCAGGCACCCCATCACTCTGTTAGATTTTTAAAATCCTTTGTTATACTTTTACAGGTATTTTTAAATTTTTACTTATTTATTTTTTAAAATACATTGAACAGAGATAATAAACTCAAAGATATATGACAGTGCCTAATTCTTTTTTGTAATCATGGTAAAATAACATTAAATCTAATAAAAGAAAAAAATCATACATAATTTGATTCCATTTATGTAACATTTTATGAGTATTTAAGATGGGATTTTAAGCTGTGTTTTCTTCTCCATATTTTCTGTATTTTTTCTTCAATGTCTATTTTTTATAATCACAAAAGCTAGAAAGCTATTTTACATATTAAACCATAAGAAAAATTATCGTAGGTTAGGTGTACAACAAGAACTTTTGTTGATTTGTTTTGATATTAAGAATGGATTCATGCTTCATACTAGTTATTTGCTGTGAGGAGAATTAGTGAATATTTAGCAAAGCCTGAGATAATGGTATTCAAATGAGCTGTTAAGTATATTTAAAATCATTTAGTCTAATAAGAACAGGTAATGTGACCAGTTAAATTACAGTTATGGATTTTGGAATTAGATCTGCATCCAATGCCAAATACTCACTTGCTGCTTGCTTCATCTTTAAAATGGGAATAACAGGGCCTCCTGGGTGGTTCAGTTGGTTAAGTGTCGGACTCTTAATTTTGGCTCAGGTCATGATCTCAGGGTCGTGAGTTCGGAGCCGGTGTCAGGCTCCAAGCTCAGCAGGGAGTTTACCAGAGATTCTCTGTCTCCTTCTCCCTCTGCCCCTCCCCCCACTCATGAGCACTCTTTCCTTCTTTCTCTCAAATAAATAAATAAATAAATCTTTAAAAAAATAAAATGGTAATGACAATCCTTTTCAAAGGGTTGATTAATGGAATTAATATGATGAAATATATAAAGTACTTATCTAGTGAGTAGCTGTTCCAGGAATGATAGCTATTATTGTTAAGAATCTGATAAGTGCTAAGATAAAGAATCAAAGTTTGAGAATCAAGCTACACATATTTAATCCTTCACTTACTTTGTTCCACTTAATGCCATGAACTGTGTAAGGAAATATATGTACTGTCAAGGCCCTACCCTGTTTTTATGGAGTTGCCAATATGCTTCGTCAGGTGTTGCAGATGCCATGACTCAAGTTCCTACCAGGTAGAGAATTTATTTATTTGTTTTTTATTTTTTAAAGATTTTATTTATTTATTAGAGAGAGAGAAACAGCATGAGAGGGGAGAGGGTCAGAGGGAGAAGCAGGCTCCCTGCTGAGTGGGAGCCTGATGTGGGACTTGATCCCAGGACCCTGAGATCATGACCTGAGCCGAAGGCAGTTGCTTAACCAACTGAGCCACCCAGGCGCCCTCAGATAGAGAATTTAAACCAGGCCACCTCCTTGGTGAAAGTTCAGCAAATAAAATCTTGTGCTTTTGGGTACTCTGATGCTTTTCACTAAAAATATACATAAAAGTACTTCTATTTGGAATTCATTCATTCATTCATTCATTCGACAGTTACCTATTGAGCATTTTCAAACATTCTTCTCGGAGCTGGCTGTATAGCAGCAAAAACAAACAAGATTTCTTCTCCCATAGATGTTTCAGTCTATTGAAGGGAAGAAAAAACCGAAAAAACAAATAAATAGACAATATAAATTCATTTAGTAATAAGTACTAGAAATAAAATCAAATACAGTGGTATGATTGACTGGGCTACTTGAACTTAAGCAGTTGAGTAAGGCTTCTCTGAGCAAGGGGTATCTGACCTGAGACCTGAATGATGAAACTCCAGCCATGTAGAGAGAAAGAAAATTTGGGAGACCAGGCTCAGGGAATAGCTATTACAAATCATCCAAGGCAGGAATAAACTTAGCCAGCTCAACAAATACAACTGTTTAATAGTATGGGTGGAGAAACGGGCCGGAGGGGAAAGATGTAGTCAGAGAAATATTCACAACTATAAGCTTGAACATGAGCTCCTTAGCACAGCGGAAAGTTAGAGAGAATGCTGACATTCCCAAATGCACAGGTTTAACTCAAAGTTCTAGAAAACTTGAGGTCATCTACTCTACCAAATCATGTAATTTAATATTTATTCAATCAAGAAATATTTGTAAACACCTTCAAGAAATGTAACCCATAGGAAAGGTCAGATGTATATACTTAGTGTCAGCAGTTAAGCTGTAATCAGATAGGGAGAGATCACTTCTAGCTGAGCAAATCTGAGATTTCATGGTCATATTGGCATTTGAGGTAGGATAGGTAGATAGAATTTAGATATATAAAATATGATGATATTGAGGGCATTCTAGGAAATAGCATGTATGAAGGCATAGAGATAAGTTGTTTAGGCAATAAACAGTATAGCGTTTGGAGTTTGTATTATGTAACATCTTTGATTTAAAATTCAATAATAGATCATTGTCAAAGCTAAACTTGACCTTGTCATATTTTTTTATTTAAAGGTTTTTTTTTTTAATTTTTATTTTAGAGAGAGAGAGAATGTGAGCTGGGGGAGAGGCAAAGGGAGAAGGAAAGAATCTCAAGCAGACTCTGAGCTGAGCTGGGAGCCTGACGCAGGGCTCAAACATATAACCCTAAGATCATGACCTGAGCCAAAACCGATTTGGATGCTTAACCAACCGAGCCACCCAGGTGCCCTTACCTTGTCACATTTTTTTTTCTCACACTTTCCTTAGCAAGAAATTATATGCATTATCAGAACTCTGTGAGCTCCATCACAGGTCTTCTATGCATTGACAGTAGGGCAAGATGAAATGGTAGGTCATTTCTCCTAACCTCATCATATATCTGAGCTGGATCTTCTGCTCAGGAGGAAAGGCCAAAAGAGTCGGGGTCATCAATTGCATTGTTCCACAGTGGTCTGGGAGATTGCCAAGGCTACAGATCATTAGGCGGCCCAGGGCCCACCAAACCCAGTAAACCAAGAAGTGATGTTAAGGGCATGGAAACTGGCTGATTTGTGTGAATTTGTTTAGTCTGTTGTCAATAGCTAACATGATTTACATCAGATAATCTACTTAAGACACACATGGATTCAGAAATGAAGTCATTAAGTTATGAATTTCATCTAATTTTCAAAGAATCAATGTCACCCATTAGCCCATTTATGATGCAGACTTCAAAATTTTACCACCTGTCTCTAATTATAGAGATGCCTATATAATTATAGGCCTATAATGCCTCCTCAACAGTTTACAAATGATGTTTCACAAAGTTACCTGTGTTTCCTGTCTAATATGTCAGGTTTGTAGTGGATTTTTATTGCAACATTTCAGGTTGGTTAATGTGAGATCAAACAACTGATGAGGACTTAAACTGCCAATCCCTGATGGATAGGGTGAGGTTGAAGATGGCTGCCAGGAGATAAAAGAGCTGAAGACAGAATTAAGACTATATTTATAATAGAGATATAGTTCCCAAGTGAATACTCCTTCACATGCATCCATTTATACAACTTGTAGTCTTCTACCCTCTTGAACTTGTCAGGCACCATATGTCATATAATTAATACAAATGGGGTCGATCTTTGGGTAAGTTAGACAAGAGAAAGATTATAAGATTTAATCTTTTGGGGGCAGTAGTAATTGGCAGAACGTTTCATGAACATTGGTTAACTAGAATTTTCTTTGATTCTGTCAGTAGCAGCAGTATTCTTCCATTTATTGATCCAAGGGATATTTGTTGAAGACCCACTCTAATAGCCACTGTGCTAGAAGTTATGGATCCAAAGTGAAAAAAACAAAGTCCCTGTATCACTGAACAAGGAAAGCTGTACAAGTATAATACAAATGATAAGAAAACTGCAGGGGGCAGAGAAGTACCCAGCCCAGGCTTTGGGTCTCCGAGCTGGCTTCTTGGAAGAAGTACCATATAGGCTGAGACATAGATTAGGAGGTGGTAGTGAGTGAATCGATGGAGAAGGAAGAGTCCCACGGGTACGAAAACAGCTTTTTTCAGGAAAGCTATGGCTGGAGTGTCAAGATCGGGTCCCTGGATAACCAGTCTAAATGGATGTTTTTTTAATACTCTTTCAGTGTGTCCTCTACTTTTCTTACATAGCACTTAACACAGTGTGTAATTCTCTATTTATTTGATTAAAAAATGTTCTATCTTTCCATTGCCTGTTTTGTTCACCCAACTTTTTGGCATATATTAAGCACTCAATCAATATTTGTTGAATCAAAAAAATGTCTGGGGGCTGAAGGAAGGAATAGCAGAAAAGACGCCAGATTGGTAGCCAAGAATCTAAGCAAGACTTTCTTGACCATATATTTTTTAAAGATTTTATTTATTTATTTGACAGAAAGAGCAAGAGAGCACAAGCAGGAGGAGCAGCTGAGGGAGAGGAAGAAGCAGGCTCCCCGCTGAGCAGGGAGGCTCCCCGCTGAGCAGGGACCCTCCCCCCCTCAATGTGGGGCTCGATCCCAGGACCCTGGGATCATGACCTGAGCTGAAGGCAGGCACTTAACCGACTGAGCCACCCAGGAGCCCCTTTCTTGACCATGTTAAGGAGTTCTTCCCTTCATCTAAAAATAGTAAGAGAAAGTGCTTTAAGCTACAATTTGCATTTTAGAAAGTTTATTTTGACTGCAGTGTAAAGAACAGATTGGAAGGGGGTCCTGGGTGGCTCAGTCCAAGTGTCTGCCTTCGGCTCAGGTCATGATCCTGGGGTCCTGGGATTGAACTCCACGTGGGGCTCCCTGCTTGGCGGGGAGTCTGCTTCTCCTTCTCCCTTTACCCCTCCACCCCCACTCGTGCTCTCTGTCTCTCAAATAAATAGATTAATTAAACCTTTTTTAAAAATGAATAGATTGGAAAAGAACAGAAGTCAGTCTGTGAGTTACCTGAGCAAACTGGAATTATGCCATTGGGGGTGGACTTGAGGGAAAGTTAGGAAGATAGACCAAGAGTTGGCATTTGGTTAGATAAGGAGCAGAAGAATAATGGAGTTCTCCAAAATGACTCACAGGTTCTGCATTGGGCAGCTAAGTGAATCATGAAGAAAAGCAATGTTTTGTCTTCGTTTTTGGTGATGAAGGGGTAAATGATAGGTTCATTTCTAAGCATATTACGTTTAAGATACCTGTGGTGTCATCTAAGAGATGTCCGGGAGGAAGTTGGAAATATATCTCTGACGCTCACGAGAGAAATGTTGGTTGGATATAGAGATTTGTGAGCCATCAAAATATAAATAAAGCTGTCTTTCGTTGACATAGCTGAAAGAACTCTTGTAAAACCTGCTTCCACTGACAAGCTCTTAAAGGTCTCTCTTCAAAGCTGACTCCAAGCAGTCCACAGACTGATAAATAAATCACTAAAGAAGGCTTGTAACTTTGGGGAAAATCACACGGCCAAGATGATGGGAGAGCTGACAAAGTGACAGCTGGACTCTCTAGGTCTCTACACCCCAGTTCAAACGAAGTTCATTCTATCAGCTCCTTGCTGGGTAACAATTCTGAGTCACTCATTTATTTTGAGCCTTTTTGACTAAGAGACACATGTAGCAGGGAATCATCTAGGTACTGTAATCCTAAAATACTGAATTAATCATGTCATTACACTATTTATCCATATAATTGCCTTCCACCTGAAATTTAAATTGCTTTTCTTATTTGCTACCTCTCAATGCTGACCTCTCATTTCAGTTGTGTTGTGACCCATGTAGCAGAAGAGGATGATACGTGCTTTGGATGTATTTCGTTTGGTTCTTTTGTTATACCAGCAAGTTTTTAAAGGCAGTTTAACTAGTAGGTGTCATACTTAGTTACAACACAGCACCTGAGCATGCACTGTCTTTCATCCTACCTATTTGTGGCATTTATATCAAACTTACACCCTCTGCAGGTATTTGGTTCATGACCCTTACTTACCTTCTGGCGTTAACATCAACAACAAATCCTGTGCATGGTGTAAACATGGAATAGTGGAGGAAAAGATGAACTAACGTGTGTTGAGCATAGGAAGGAGGAATGTTTTACAAAAACCTTCCTGAAGAAGTTTAAAAAAAAAAATGGATTTGCTGTTTTACCAGGAAGACTTGGCAGAGGGAACTACACAATCAAAAGCAAAACATGAAGGAATGTTTTCATGGATGTATATGGGCAGCATGGTGTTGATGGTATGCAATATTTGCAGGCAGCAGTGGATCTCAAATGCCATGGGAAGGGTTTTGGAATTACCTTAGACAGTGGGGAGTTAGGAGAGTGTTTGACACAGAAGTATGATCCAGCTTTCTTTTTTTTTTAAAGATTATTTATTTATTTATTTATTTGAGAGAGAGAATGAGAGCACAGGAGAGGAAGGAGGGTCAGAGGGAGAAGCAGACTCCCCACTGAGCAGGGATCCTGATGCGGGACTTGATCCTGGAACTCCAGGATCATGACCTGAGCCGAAGGCAGTTGCTCAACCAACTGAGCCACCCAGGCGCCCAGCTTTCATTTAAAAAAGAACACCTTGACAGCATTACTGATTACGGGTTTGAAGGAAATAACGAACTGCTATGCTATTTTTCATGGCATTCATATCTACACAAATTCATAACCCACTATACTGCTGAAATCTTGACCTCTGAAATCTTTTAATATAGCCTCCTGCTCTTTTAAGTCTCCCAGTAAACACAACCCTCATTATTTTTCAGGACAATAGCCCCTTGATCTTTCTTCCTTGCCCAAGCCTATTCTTCCTTCTTGGCGTCACTCCTATATCCCTATTCAGCCTGCAATGCTTGGATCAACATTTCAACTGCACACTTACAAACACCTCAGATTCCCTTTGCCCTTGACCTGAGCCCAACCTTTCTGCCAATCCTTAGTTCAAGATACACTCAACCAGGGCGCCTGGGTGGCTCAGTCGGTTTGGTGGCTGCCTTCGGCTCAGGTCATGATCCCAGAGTCCTGGGATCGAGCCCCGCATCGGGCTCCCTGCTTGGCAGGGAGTCTGCTTCCTCTCCCTCTCCCCCTTCTCGTGCTCTCTCTCTCGAATAAATAAATAAAATCTTTGAAAAAAAAAGATACACTCAACCAAATGCACTTGTCTTTTGGCTATGCATAATCTTTATGAAAATTGTGTGATTAGGTTATCTTTATGTTGAGTCCTCACTGTTATCTTCCAGTCCTTTTATTCGTAGTTAACTCCCTGTTTTCTAGTGTCTTACACCTGGAAGTTACAGAAATCTCTCAAGAGGCTTGTTAAAAATTTTAGAACCCCAACCCAGATCAAGAGACACAGAATCTCCAAGGAAATCTGTATTTTAAAATAATATTCTAGTTGATTCTTATCTGATAAATTTAAGAAACAATGCATAGATAATTCCATAATTAAACAGCAACTCCTCTGAATTTATTTCACAGCCTTAAAGCTGTAACTCAGCCCTCCTCACTAATTTGCCTAAGTTAAACACCAAAAGAATGATGCAACTTCATTATTCTTTATTTTCTTACATTCCTTTACTCATTTTCCCTTCCTGTCCGTGTTTCTTTAAAAGCCTCACCCATCTGTTATAGACTGTGTTCTCTTCCCCAGACTCCTATATTGAAGCCTAACCCCCAATTTGCCTTTTTTGGAGACAGGGCCTTTACAGAATAATTAATGTTAAAAGAGGTCTTTATAAGTAAAGATAACATAGAGCTCTCTCTCTCTCTCTCTCTCCCTCCTGTTTTTCTGCGACCTGATGTACTTTCCACCCGTTTCACATAGGAAAGAAACTTTCTAACCCACAAGACCAATCTGACAAATGACCCTTTTTGAGGAGGCTTATCTGGTACTCTCATAGCTCATTTCCTCTTGAGTCCCACAAACACTGGGAATACATGTAATGATATGTTTATATATGTTTATATGCTTAGTAGACAAGCAGTACTCCTGTTTTTAAACTCCCAATTTTGGGACCCTGGATGGCTCAGTTGATTAAGCATCTGCTTTCAGCTTGGCTCATGACCTCAGGGTTGGGCTCCCTGCTCAGTGGGGAGTCTGCTTCTCCCTCTCCCCCCTTTCCCTCTGTCCCTCCCCCTGCTCATTTTCTCTCTCTTGCTCTCTCCAGCTCTCTCTCTGTCAAATAAATAAATAAAATATTTTTTAAAAAATTCCCAATGCTAGGTACTTACTTAATATTCACTAAATATGTATTAAATAAATGAATGAAAACACAAACTACCTTTTCAATTCTATCTTGTACTATATAATCTTGTGTCCCATTCAAATCAAACTAGCATGAATATTTGTTTCTTAATACTTCTCTTTATGCTCTTTACTCAACCTGACACATATTGACCATCTCTAACATGCTTGCCTATCTCCAAAGGCAGCACCTTCTTTACCCATTAAATTAAATTAAATACAGGTATCTTTGATGTGAAAGATAATGCTGTTTTATTGAACCTAAATCTCTAGTGCTGGATTTATGGTAGAACTGGTAGAAAGATGTAAAATCAGTTTTAAATGTTTCCATACTTTAACTTCAATACTACTACTACTACCACATTTTTTGAGCATTTACTATATATCAAACACTATTCTAAGTGTTTTTCATGTGTCACTAATTTAATATGCACAACCACCCTATGAAGTAGACATTGTTATCATTTTACAGATCAGGCAATTAAGAGACACATGGTCAGTAACTTGTCTAGTAAAATGATCCAGACTCTATAGAGAACTAAGATTTAGATCGAAGCATCCTAACTCTAGAGCTTAAACTTTTGACCAGGAAGGTTTATTCCATCATCATTACTTAAGTCTGTGTAATTGTATCTCATACTCAAACTGACCTCAAGCAATATACAAATGATAATTTAATGAGATATCATTCGATAACTTTATAGGACTCTTACTCATTTAAAGATAAGTATCATGACAATTATTAAATTTTGGAATAAAGTATCTTATCTAGCGATTGCTGGAAAGGGGAACAAAAAATTACTTTTTGGCCTTTTATTACTTCACTTACAGGTGAATTAATTCTGCAAGATGATTGCACAACATGATAGAGGAAAATTTTAGGTAAGATTTCCTGGAATGAGCTATTGTGCTACCAATTACACTATTCTGAATTGTTTTGCACAAAGAAGTGGATCCAAGCCAACAAAATACCAATTTTAGTAAAAGTGCAATCTGACTGCCATGGAGTCTGTCCTACCATGTGTTCTACAATGAATCACTTACCCTCCTATTTTTCTTTACTTGAACTACTGCAAAACTTCTCTTACTATAGCATTCTGTGTTATTTGGCCTTCAATTCATGAGAACACACCTATGAATACAACCGCAAATGCTGGTAGTAGGATAAAAGGTTGTCTTCCAAAAAATGCAGAATGCACTAAAATTAATTTTAATTTCCCGTAGAGAACTCTAGGATACCAAAGAATACACGCCATTTGGAAAATTCTTGGCTAGATTAAAAACCAGGCCATTCTCACAAACATGTACTCTGTTCATAAGATCCTTACATCACAGAGGCTATGGTGGAAGCCAGATTAGCAGGAATAAGGAAACAGGGTCAAAATGAAAGTGAAATGTCTTTTTTTTAATTTTAATTTTAGTGTAGTTAACATACGGTGTTATGTGAAATCTCTTTATCGAAGGCTGGAGATGCAGCTTAATAAGTTGCTCATGTCTTACTTTCTGACTCAATCCCTGCTCTTACCCCTAAAAGACTCAAGGGAATGGAAAGATAGAAAAGCTATTCAAAAGGCACAGAAGGAAGAATTTTTAAACTCTTCTGAATTATAACAAAAGCTCCATCCACTTAGCACAGTATTATGTTTGATGTTTTACTTCTCAGAGGGGGTGTTAGATCCCCCTAAACTAGGACAGTTTAGAGTGTTCAAAAACAAGTAGCCTAAAGATGAATGGGTTGGAAGAGAAGACAACCACTGTGGGGGTTTTTAAAAAGTCCTGGGCAGAGTCAGGAAATCAGGTATTAACTCCCCGTAAGACTTGAGGCAAATCAGTGCATTTATTTGTTCATTAGTTGCCTTTTATTTCAAATATGAGAGTTGAACTAGGACAGAGGTCTTTGTTGTCCAGCTCAGATTTAAGGTCTTAAGATTCTTTGAGGTGACGGCAGAACTTGATGGAGGCAATCACAGTTAAGATTTCCTGAAATCAAGCAACAGCCCCATACTGGTGTCTGTGTTGTAGGATATCACTGAAATATTTTAGCAAGCAACGTCCCACCCTCTTGGATGGGGTTTAAGACATAACCTCTCAGTTCTGCTGTACTCAGTGGAACATACATTGTATTCCAGTTTATGGAAGGTGGGGTAGAACTTTTTCTTCTTGGGAACAAGTCACTCCACTTTGACTTTTAAAGGACTTGATGAAGATGAACAGTAAATTTAAGCCAGGGAAAGCAATGTTAACATTACACCCTGAAAATCACCCATGAGGGAAGTAATATTTCATTACATTAGTAAAGTAGCAGTAAATCTTTTTAAGGTGATGACATGTCATCTGTGTGTTTAGCTCTTATTTCACAATATAAGAGTACAAATCTACAGTGTATGTGTATGCTTATGTGTGTGCATGTGTGTGTATATGTAATGCAGTTGTTGGTGACACAGGTAAGCAGTCTGAGCTAAAAAATGTAGTAATCATCAATTCCAAATAAAGAGAAACTAACCTTTTGTCACTGTATATTATAAAGTTGGTCAAATGTGGATAGTTCTTTCTTTAAATAACTCGAAATAGCTCCTTGTATATCAAATTTAATAACTTACACACTTTGTGTTCATAAGAATTGCCTGGAGCAGTTGCTAAAAATTCTGATTCTTGGTCACCACCAGAATTATTCTCTAGCATAGTCACTCAAACATTGGTTATACACTGAAATCACAAGGGAGCTTTAAAAAATACTTATGGCCATGAAAAAGTCAGACAGAAAAAGACAAGTATGTATGCTTTCATAAATAAGTGGAATCTAAAAAACAAAAGAACAACAACTCTCCCAAACAGAAAACACAGGTAGAACAGATTGGTGGTTGTCAGAGAAGTGTGTGGGGGTGGGAGAGATAGGTGGGAATTGGTGGGCAATATGAGAGAAGGTGGTCAAAAGTACTTCCAGTTATAAAGTAAGTATGTCATGGGGATGTAATGTGGTGTATGTTATGATGACTGTAGTTAATAACGCTGCATTGTGTTTTTTGAAGTTGCTAAGCAAATAAATCTTCAAAGTTTTTGGGATGCCTGGGTGGCTCAGTTGGTTGAGAGCCTGCCTTCAGCTCAGGTCATGATCTCAGGGTCCTGGGATGAGTTCCACATCGGGCTCCCTGCTCAAGGGGGAGTCTGCTTCTCCCTCTCTTCCCTCTCTCTCGTGGTACTCTCTCAAATAAATAAGTAAATCTTAAAAAAAAAAGTTTTTAATAACAAGAAAAAAAATTGTAACTATGTGTGAGGATGGATGTTAACTAGACTTATTGTGCTGATCATTTTGCAAGATATACAAGTATTGAATCATGCTGTATACCTGAAACTAATGTAATGTTATGTATCAATTATATCTCAAGAAAAAATTAAAACTAACTCATGCCCCAGTTGAGCCCTAGAGATTTTGATTCAGTCTGTGGTATGGCCTGGGTATCTGGATTTTTAGATGTTCCCTGGGTGATTCTGTGGGGCAGATGAAGTTGGGGACCACTGATCTGGGAGACAAAGCTAGGAATGAACTGCTTTACAAAGGCCCCCAGATGATTCCAATCACCAGGCAAGTTCGGAGAACAATGATCAGATGCTGATCACCTTTCCAAGATATCTTCAGAACCCATGTGGATTTAATTTACATTATATTTTATGTATATATATACGTGACTCCGTATCACGCCTATCTTCTGATTCACTCTCACTCTGGTGCACCTAGCAGATCTTCAAAGCAAGGATTCTGTTGCGTTAGAGTTTTTCAACCAAACTGAAAATGCAAATTCTTGAGCCACACCCTAGACCTGAAGGTGGAGCTCAGAAATGTGTCATTCTAACAAGCTTCCTGAGCGATTCCTGAGTACAGCAAAAGTCGCAGTCTGTAGTATTAAAACTTGCCTGGAGTGGAGTGCAAGAGACAACAGTAAATGGTAGGAGCTCAAGAGCAGGTATTAATCCTGCTCTCATTTCCTCCCAGCTACAGCCCCTTTCGCAGAGTGGAACTAAGCCCTTCTGTAGTAATACTGAAGAAAGCTTTTGAAAGTATTTAATTTGTGACTTGAAAGAGCTGTACGTATGAAAGGTGGATACTACTTATGAGTCAATGAACACCCTATTACTCCAAAAATACAGTTGGTTATGGATAGACATTTAAGTTTGGGGGCCTGGCCTAAAATCAGGGAAAGTAAGGTTATCAGCACATAAGTCACTTTGTAGCTCCATGATCCTGCTGAGTTTTCTGTGTAATTCATGAATTTGAGATAATGAATCCATTTTAAAAAAAATCTCAAAATTTTGATTAGTATCATCTAGTTGTATATTAAGGACATTGTCTTATTTTCACCAGGACCCCCAAACAACTCAGAAACAAATGGCCCAAAATTAAATATTAAATACTTTTTATGAAATACCCATTTGTTTCACATATATGTAACCTGCTCAATTGTGGGGCCGTGCTGGAACTGCATGTTCGGTCTAGTTAGCCATCGTACAACTAGAACTTGATTCTGTATCTAGAGTATAAGTGATTAAAATATTTGATGATTAAATTAAGGCCATAAATATTGTGAAACATTTTCCAAATATGAGAACTTGAAGAAAAATCCACTTAAACTCATAGTTAGAATCATGTGGAGACAATAACGACAGGAGTGGCAACAGTATGGTAACTTCAAACATGGAAATACCAGATATACTCACAGATTTCCCTACGGCATTCGTTCTGTATAGGAAAAAAGACCAACAGGCTAATTGTCCATTTTAGACGTGATATGATTCTTGACTCCATCAAATACCTGAAAGCCCAAGTCAGGAGCTGGACTAGTTAGTGTTTTCTAGTTTTATTTAGCTGTGTAATTAAGATTAGCTATATAATATAGCTCTCTCTCTATCTAGATGGATGGATGGTCAGGCAGCTTGCAAATTATATACCTATCTGTATTAGATAGTGAAAAGATTTATTTAAAGAAGTCCATGTGATTGCATGACTAACAGATTCCAATTTGACAGTTTCTAAGCTTTGAACTTGATTTTGTTTTGTTAATTTTTTTCTTTGCTCTTCTTTTATTATTATTATTTAGAAAATGATGACAAGTTCATACATTTCATATAGGCTAGCATGGTGCTAAGAGTAGTGAAGAGCAGTGGCTGGTAGACTGGCCCAAACTCTAGTTCCTGATTGTCAAGTTAAGAGCTGTATGCATGACCTTAATGGGTCAAGATCCAGTCAGAAGAGAGAACACCAGTAGCTTGAATGTTACCAAAGCATAAAGTTGTTATTTAGGTCCATGAAGGAGAATTCTCGTTTTCTCGGAGGTTGCAAGTGCAGGAAACAGTCGCCATCTTCAATACTGGGGCAACAGAGAGAGAGTTACTGACAAGGGGAAGGGACCCATGGACAGGGAGGCGCACACCCTGAGGAGAGGAGTTCAATGAAGCTGGTTCTGCAAGTGTGGGACTACTGCAAACTTGATTCTCCTGCATCTAGAGAAAGGACTTCTGCTGCTGGAGCGAGGAAACACACAAGTCTATTGCCCATGGCACCCACAAGCAGACAAGAAGCCTACTGGGAGCCCGCAGGAAGCAGCCAGAAAAGAACACGCCCCATCTCCCTCCCTCCTCCAGCCTTGCAGTCGCCCTCTCGCGCCCCCTCTTTTCAAAGCCTAACATAGGCCCAGCTGGAGGAGCCGAAATGTGGCTTCTCAGCCTCAGAATCACAAATCACAGCAAAGAAAGGTTGTTTGAAGCTTGGAGACAAAGTAATACAGTGACAAGGTAGGGCAGATAGCATAGTGGTCAGTATTGCATGGTAGATAAGTGCTGGGACTGGTAGATTGCCCTAATTTAGTTCCTGACCCTATCACTTAATAGCTATGTGATCTTTGGTTACTTATCCTTGATAAAATTAATTTACGCTAGGTATAAAATGGGAACAGTGTTAATGTCTTGGACTTGTGGGAAGTAAATTCGATATGAAGTAAACTGCTTAGCATATAGCCTCAGATAAATGTGTGGACAAATGTTAGGTATTAAATTTTAATTTGTATTATATAGCAGGATAGTACCCTGATTTCTTTTAAGTAAAATTTCTGACTATATTATAGATCAGTGGTTTTCAACTTATATGCCTCCAGTACAGGGAAAGACTTGTACTTATAGTTACTATCTGTAAACTAATATGCACATTTCAAGCAACAGAATTCTGAAAGTATATCTACTATTATTCATTAACTCGCAATTTTCCCCATGATGTACCATTCCCTGTCATTATAGAACTTACCATTTAGCAGAGAATAGAGACAACTAAGTAATTACAATAAAGTAGTATAAAGACCAGGATAGGGGATATATAGGAATATAACAGAGATGGGCAACTAAACTCAACGAGGTCTCCCAGGATATTTTCCAAGGAATAGAAACTTGAGACCTGAGTAGGCTAGCCAGGCAAAGTTTGCAGGGAAAATAGGCACTCGACATACTTTATAAAATTAAAATTAAAAATTTACAAGCAGGGGCACCTGAGTGGCTCAGTCGGTTAAGCATCTGACTCTTGATTTTGGGTCAGATCATGATCTTAGGGTCCTGGGATCGAGCCACATGTAGGGCTCCCCACTAAGCCAGGAGTCGGCTTGAGGATTCTCTCCCTTTGCCCCTCTTCCTGCTGGCGGGCACGCGTGCTCTCTCCCTCTCTCTCTTAAATAAATAAATCTTAAAAAAGTTTACAAGCAAAAGGTTTGGCACCTTTTTAGTGACAATGTAAAAGCTAGCATTCAAGGCACATATTAAAGATGTTGAAATCACACAGTGTAAATGTTTAGTCTTATTTCTTGAAAGGGTTAGGAGAATTCATCTGTGGCTTTTGCTGTAGTTTTCAATCCTAGAGAACTCAGTGGAGAGCCGAGTAGGTCATCAAAACTCCATATACACTTGTTGGAAAGTACAGTTCTGTAGTTTTTTTTTTCTTTAAGTTTTTTATTGTTATGTTACTCACACATTACATCATTAGTTTTGAATGTAGTGTGCCATGATTCATTGTTTGTGTATAATACCCAGTGCTCCACGGAGAATGTGCCCTCTTTAATACCCATCACCAGGCTAACCCATCCCCCATCCCCCTCCCCTCTAGAACCCTCAGTTTGTTTTTCAGAGTCCATTGTCTCTCATGGTTTGTCTCCCCTTCCGATTTTCCACCCTTCATTCTTCCCCTCCTGCTATCTTCTTCTTTTTTTTTTTCTTGACATATATTGCATTATTAGTTTCAGAGTAACACATCTGTGATTCAACAGTCTTGCACACTTCACAGCGTCACCATAGCACATACCCTCCCCAATGTCTATCACCCAGCCACCCCATCCCTCACACCCCCCACCACTCCAGCAACCCTCCGTTTGTTTCCTGAGATTAAGAATTCCTCATATCAGTGAGGTCGTATGATACAAGTCTATCTCTGATTGACTTATTTCACTCAGCATAACACCCTCCAGTTCCATCCACGTCATTGCAAATGGCAAGATCCCATTCCTTTTGATGGCTGCATAATATTCCATTCTTTTTTATCCATTCATCTGTCGATGGACATCTTGGCTCTTTCCACAGTTTGGCTATTGTGGACATTGCTGCTATAAACATCGGGATGCACATACCCCTTCGGATCTCTACATTTGTATCTTTGGGGTAAATACTGAGTAGTGTAATTGCTGGGTCGTATGGTAGCTCTATTTTCAACTTTTTGGAAAAACCTCCATACTGTTTTCCAGAGTGGCGGCACCAGCTTGCATTCCCACCAACAGTGTAGGAGGGTTCCCCTTTCTCCGCATCCCTGCCAACATCTGTCATTTCCTGACTTCTAATTTTAGCCATTCTGACTGGTGTGAGGTGGTATCTCATTGAGGTTTTGATTTGGATTTCCCTGATGCTGAGCGATGTTGAGCACTTTTTCCTGTGTCTGTTGGCCATTTGGATGTCTTCTTTGGAAAAATGTCTGTTCATGTCGTCTGCCCATTTCTTGATTGGATTATTTGTTCTTTGGGTGTTGAGTTTGAGAAGTTCTTTATAGATTTTGGATACTAGCCCCTTATGTGATATGTCATTTGCAAATATCTTCTCCCATTCTTCTGTTGTCTTTTGGGTTTGTGGACTGTTTCTTTTGCTGTGCAAAAGATTTTATCTTGATGAAATCCCAATAGTTCATTTTTGCCCTTGCTTCCCTTGCCTTTGGCGATGTTTCTATGAAGCTGTTGCTGTGGCTAAGATCGAAGAAGTTGCTGCCTGTGTTCTTCTTTAGGATTTTGATGGACTCCTGTCTCACATTTAGGTCTTTCAACCATTTTGAGTCTATTTTTGTGTGTGGTGTAAGGAAATGGTCCAGTCTCAAATTCTTCTGCATGTGGCTGTCCAATTTTCCCAATACCATTTGTTGAAGAGACTGTCTTTTTTCCATTGGACATTCTTTCCTGCTTTGTTAAAGATTAGTTGACCATAGAGTTGAGGGTCCATTTCTGGGCTCTCTATTCTGTTCCATTGATCTGTGTGTCTGTTTTTGTGCCAGTACCATACTGTCTTGATGATGACAGCTTTGTAATAGAGCTGGAAGTCCGCGATGCCGCCAGCTCTGCTTTTCTTTTTCAACATTCCTCTGGCTATTTGGGGTCTCTTCTGGTTCCATACAAATTTTAGGATTATTTGTTCATTTCTTTGAAAAAAATGGATGGTATTTTGATGGGGATTGCATTGAATGTGTAGATTGCTCTAGGTAGCATTGACATCTTCACAATGTTTGCTCTTCCAATCCATCAGCATGGAACGTTTTTCCATTTTTTTGTGTCTTCCCCAATTTCTTTCATGAGTATTTTATGATTTTCTGAGTACAGATCCTTTGCCTCTTTGATTACTTTTATTCCTAGGTATCTTATGGTTTTGGGTGCAATTGTAAATGGGATCGACTCCTTAATTTCTTTCTCTTCTGTCTTGTTGTTGGTGTATAGGAATGCCACTGATTTCTGTGCAATTGATTTTATATCCTGCCACTTTACTGAATTCCTGCATGAGTTCTAGCAGTTTTGGGGTGGAGTCTTTTGGATTTTCAACATAAAGTATCATATCATCTGCAAACAGTGAGAGCTTGACTTCTTTGTCGATTTGGATGCTTTTGATTTCTTTTTGTTGTCTGATTGCTGTGGCTAGGACTTCTAGTACTGTGTTGAATAGCAGTGGTGATAGTGGACATCCCTGCTGCATTCCTGACCTTAGGGGGAAAGCTCTCAGTTTCCCCCCATTGAGAATGATATTCGCTGTAGGTTGTTCATAGATGGCTTTTATGATATTGAGGTATGTACCCTCTATCCCTATACTCTGAAGAGTTTTGATCAAGAAAGGATGCTGTACTTTGTCAAATGCTTTTTCTGCATCTATTGAGAGGATCATATGATTCTTGTTCTTTCTTTTGTTAATGTATTGTATCATGTTGATTGATTTGCGGATGTTGAACCAACCTTGCAGCCCAGGGATAAATCCCACTTGGTCGTTGTGAATAATCCTTTTAATGTACTGTTGGATCCTAATGGCTAGTATTTTGGTGAGAATTTTTGCATCCATGTTCATCAAGAATATTGGTCTGTAATTCTCCTTTTTGATGGGGTCTTTGTCTGGTTTGGGGATCAAGGTAATGGTGGCCTCATAAAATGAGTTTGGAAGTTTTCCTCCCATTTCTAATTTTTGGAACAGTTTCAGAAGAATAGGTATTAATTCTTCTTTTAATGTTTGATAGAATTCCCCTGGGAAGCCATCTGGCCCTGGGCTTTTGTTTGTTGGGAGATTTTTGATGACTGCTTCAATTTCCTTAGTGGTTATAGGTCTGTTCAGGTTTTCTGTTTCTTCCTGGTTCAATTTTGGTAGTTGATACATCTCTAGGAATGCACTCATTTCTTCCAGGTTATCTAATTTGCTGGCATAGAGTTGCTCATAATATGTTCTTATAATTGTTTGTATTTCTTTGGTGTTGGTTGTGATCTCTCCTCTTTCATTCATGATTTTGTTGATTTGGGTCATTTCTGTTTTCTTTTTGATAAGTCTGGCCAGGGGTTTATCAATCTTATTAATTCTTTCAAAGAACCAGCTCCTAGTTTCGTTGATCTCTTCTACTGTTCTTTTGGTTTCTAGTTCATTGATTTCTGCTCTGATCTTTATTATTTCTCTTCTCCTGCTGGGTTTAGGCTTTATTTGCTGTTTTATCTCCAGCTCCTTTAGGTGTAGGGTTAGGTTGTATATTTGAGACCTTTCTTGTTTCTCGAGAAAGGCTTGTATTGCTATATACTTTCCTCTTAGGACTGTCTTTGCTGCATCCCAAAGATTTTGAACCGTTGTGTTTTCATTTTCATTGGTTTCCATGAATTTTTTTTATTATTCTTTAATTTCCTGTTTGACCCATTCATTCTTTAGTAGGATGCTCTTTAGCCTCCATGTATTTGAGATCTTTCCGACTTTTCTCTTGTGATTGAGTTCTAGTTTTTAAAGAATTATGGTCTGAAAATATGCAGGGAATAATCCCAATCTTTTGTTACCAGTGGAGACCTGATTTGTGACCTAGGATGTGATCAATCCTGGAGAATGTTCCATGGGCACTAGAGAAGAATGTGTATTCCGTTGCTTTGGGATGGAATGTTCTGAATATGTCTGTGAAGTCCATTTGGTCCAGCGTGTCATTTAAAGTCTTTATTCCCTTGTTGATCTTTTGCTTAGATGATCTGTCCATTTCAGTCAGGGGGTGTTAAAGTCCCCCACTATTATTGTATTGTTGTCGATGTGTTTCTTTGCTTTTGTTATTAATTGGCTTGTATAATTGGCTGCTCCCATGTTAGGGGCATAGATATTTACAATTGTTAGATCTTCTTGTTGGATAGACACTTGAAGTAGGATATAGTGTCCTTCTTCATCTCTTATTACAGTCTTTGGTTTAAAATTTAATTTGTCTGATATAAGGATTGCCACCCCAGCTTTCTTTTGGTGTCCATTAGCATGGTAAATGGTTTTCCATCCCCTCACTTTCAATCTGGGGGTGTCCTTGGGTCTAAAATGAGTCTCTTGCAGACAGCATATCGATGGGTCTTGTTTTTTAATCCAATCTGATAGCCTGTGTCTTTTGATTGGGGCATTTAGTCCATTTACATTCAAGGTAACTATTGAAAGATACAAATTTAGTGCCATTGTATTGCCTGTAAGGTGACTGTTACTGTATATTGTCTGTGTTCCTTTCTGGTCTATGCTGCTTTTAGGCTCTCTCTTTGCTTAGAGGACCCCTTTCAATATTTCTTGTAGGGCTGGTTTCGTGTTTGCAAATTCCTTTAGTTTTTGTTTGTCCTGGAAGCTTTTTATCTCTCCTTCTATTTTCAATCACAGCCTGGATGGATATAGTATTCTTGGGTGCATATTTTTCTCATTCAGTGCTCTGAATATATCATGCCAGTCCTTTCTGGCCTGCCAGGTCTCTGTGGATAGGTCTGTTGCCAATCTAATGTTTCTGCCATTGTAGGTTACATATCTCTTCTCCCGAGCTGCTTTCAGGATTTTCTCTTTTCTCTGAAACTCGTAAGTTTTACTATTAGATGTCGGGGTGTTGACCTATTTTTATTGATTTTGAGAGGGGTTCTCTGTGCCTCCTGGATTTTGATGCCTATTTCCTTCCCCACATTAGGGAAGTTCTCTGTTATAATTTGCTCTAATATACCTTCTGCCCCCCCTTCTTCTTCTGAGATCCCAATTGTTTTAATGTTGTTTTGTCTTATGGTAGCGCTTATCTCTCAAATTCTGCCCTCATGATCCAGTAGTTGTTTCTCTCTCTTTTTCTCAGCTTCTTTATTTTCCATCATTTGGTCTTCTAGATCGCTGATTCTCTTTTCTGCCTCATTTATCCTAGCAGTTAGTGCCCCCATTTTTGATTGCACCTCATTAATAGCCTTTTTGATTTTGACTTGGTTAGATTTTAGTTCTTTTATTTCTCCAGAAAGGGTTTCTCTAATAACTTCCATGCTTTTTCAAGCCTAGCTAGTATCTTTAAAATCATGATTCTGAACTCTAGGTCCGACATCATACTAATGTCCGTATTGAGCAGGTCCCTGGCTGACGGTACGACCTCTTGTTCTTTTTGTTGAGGTGATTTTTTCCGTCTTTTCATTTTGTCCAGAGGAGAACAGATGAATGAGAGAACAAAGTGCTAACAGGGTAACAACGTCCCCAGAAAATATACTCTAAACAAATCAGAAAAAACTTGAAACCAGGGGAAAAGAAAGGGAAAGAAAGAAAAAAGAAAAAGAAAAACAAAAAGAAAATGATAAAAACAAACAAAAACAGAACAAAACAAAACAAAAACAGAATATGATCAAATATGATCACGCTGGTGCATAGATCAGTGCCATACACTAGATTTTGGGTGTATTTTGGTCTGTTAGAAGAACGTGCCTCCCAAAATTTTAAAGAAAGAATGACTCTTATATGTACAAAATAAGGGTTGATATGATGAGGAGATGGAATATGAATATAAAGATGACAATTATAAAAAATTTTATAAAAGGAATTGATAAGAAGTTGTTTCAAAAAAGAAAGAAGAGGATTTAAAAAAAGAAAGAAAGAAAAAAAAGGGGGGGAGAGAATGTGATCAGGCAGGAGAGTAGAACAAAGCCATACACTTGAGATTTAGGGTATATTTTGATCTGTTAGAAGAAATTGTATCTCAAAATATATATATATATAAGTTGTTCTTATGCCAAAAATAAGGGTAACTGCTATGAAGGGATAGGATATGACTCTAAAAATGAAAAATAAAAATGTATATTTAAAAAAGGAATTGATAAGATGTTGGTTGAAGAAGGGGAAAATAAAAATAAAAAAAAGTTAAAAAAAATTAGCTTTGAAAGACTAAAGAATCATGGTAAAAAAGCCATGAATTCTATGTGCTGTATTCCCCTAGCTCTGGAGTTCTTCTGTTCTCATTGATCATTAAACTTGGTCTTGGCTGGCTGTTCTTGCGGATCTTCTGGGGTAGGGATCTGTTGCCGTGTTTCCCAGATCTGTTTGCCGGAGGTGGAATTGCCCTGCCCTTGCTTTCTGGGCTAAATAATCTGCTCGGGTTTGCTCTTGGGAGCTTTTGTTCCCCGGAAGCTTTCTGTACAGCTTTGGATGGCGAGAGTGATAATGGTGGCCTCCCAATCTCCACCCGAAGAAGCCAAGAACTTGGGGCCCCATGCCTCAGTGAGCCCCCAGAGAAAAGCAGTCAATCACTCCCATCTCCCCGGTCTCCGCCCATACTTTGTGCTCACCCGGCCTGTGACCGAGCATTTCTATCTCTGGCACCCGACCTGGTGTGGAGTCTCCAACCCAGCAGATCCCTGTGGTGTGCTCTCGTGCCACTCCTCTCGGGGGAGGAAGGGGAATCTCCCCGGATCTGCCCCTTGTTGGGTCCCTGCTGGAGGAGCAGTGGCCCAACTGTGCCGTGGATCATGGTTTATGGCAACCCCAAGCTGAGAGCCCGCTCTTCGGCTCAGTCTCTGCAGTCGGCTTCCCTGCTCTGATACCTGGGAGCTCTGCTGCCCTCAGGCAGCCCTGGTCTTCCTGTGACCCCGAGAGTCCTGAGACCACACTGTCCCAGTGAGGGTTGCACCCCCTGCTCAGCCACTGGAGCAACGTTCTTCAGCGGAGCCGACTTCTAAAAGTTCCGATTTTGTGTTCCGCGGCTCTATTACTTGCCAGAAGCGGCTGATGGAGGGCCCCGCCCCGCCGTCTATCCTCCCAAATACTGCCTCAGATTCACTTCTCTGCACGTCCTACCTCCCAGAAAGTGGTCGCTTTTCTGTTCAGAAAGTTGTTGCTATTCTTTTCTTTGGTCTCCTGTTGAGTTCGTAGGTGTTCAGAATGGTTTGATCCCTATCCAGCTGAATTCCTGAGACCAGACGAAATACAGGTCTCTACTCCTCCGCCATCTTGCTCCCCAGTTCTGTAGTTTTATACTATTATAGGTCAGGATATGTCTAGGTAAGATTAGTATCTGTCATATATTGAGGCCTTGGATAATCAGCTGAGCAACTTGACGTACAGGAACAGAGCTTACAGAGTGGGAAAGGAAGTGAGATATGTCTACTAATGCAGGTAATAATAATCCAGTTTATATCCCTGTATCTGTTGCTACAGATAGATGCTTACAGAATCCTGCGTAGGAACAGCTATGCACTCTGGTACACAGCCGTCATCAGGGGATGTTTCAAAGGCTTTCACATCACATTCTTTTCCTTCCTGGTCCTTGGTTTTGACTGCGAGAGAGATCAAAGAACTATTGCTGCGAGTGCGTTGGCAGAGTTACTATTGCAGTGTGAAATGACTCTTAACATTCCTGACTTCTTTTTACAACTGAAATAGCAATTATAAAATACAAATTTAATTTGTGTATTTAGTTTTCACACATGGTGTTACCCGTTGTACCAAGTATCATTGACCAGGACACCTAGTTCTCTTAGTTCAGTTCCAGACCTATTTTTAATGATTTCTTATTCTCTGACCTAATAAATCATACTTTGTCCTAGGCCATTATTACTTTATAAAATACATGTGTTATGAATAACTACAAAACAAGTAACAAAATGGCCATAAATACATATCTATCAGTAATTACTTGGAATGTAAATGAACTAAATGTTCCAATCAAAGGTACAGGATGACAGAGTGAATAAAAAAAGAAGACCCATTTATCTGCTGCCTACAAGAGACTCACTTCAGACCTAAATACATCTGCAGATTGAGAGTGAGGGGATGGAGAAATATTTATCAGGGAAATGGATGTAAGAAGAAAGATGGAATAGCAATACTTAATATCGGACAAAACAGACTTCAAACAAAGAATGTAACAAGAGACAAAGAAGGACACTACATAATAATAAAGGGGACAATCTAAATAAATAAAAATTGTGAATATTTATGCACCCAACAGGGAAGGACCCAAATACATAAAAGTTAATAACAAACATAAAAGAAATAAACAATACTAATACGATAATAGTAAGGGACTTTAACACCCCACTTACATCAGCAGACAGATCATCCAAACAGAAAATTAACAAGAAACAGTAACTTTGAATGACACACCAGACCCGATGGATTTAACAGAGATATTCATAACATTCCATCCTAAAACAGTAGAATACACAGTCTTTTCAAGTGCACACAAAACATTCTCCAGAAGAGATCACATATTGGACCACAAAACAAATCTCAACAAATTCAAAAAATCAAAGTCATACCATGCATCTTTTCTGATCACAACACTTTGAAACTAGGTATTAACCACAAGAAAAAATCTGGAAAGACCACAAATACATGGAGGTTAAATAACATACTTCTAAACAATGAATGGGTCAACCAAGAAATTAGAGATCAAAAAGTACATGGAAACAAATGAAAACAAAAACGCGATGATTTAAGAACTTTGGGATGCAGCAAAAGCAGTTCTATGGGGGAAGTTTATAGCATCACAGACCTACCTCAGGAAGCAAGAAAAATCTCAAACAACCTAACTTTCCTCCTAAGGATGGGAACAAGACAAGGATGTCCACTCTCACCACTTTTATTCATCATAGTACTGGAAGTCCTAGCCACAGCAATCAACAAGAAAAGAAATAAAGAGCATCCAACTTGGTAAGGAAGAAGTAAAACTTTCACTATTTGCAGTTGACATGATACTCTATATATACTCTATAGATAACCCGAAGGACTTCACCAAAAAACTACGAGAACTAATAGATGAATTCAGTGAGATTGCAGGATACAATATCAACCTATAGAAATCTGCTGCATTTCGTACTGGGTATTTACCCCAAAGATACAAATGTAGGCATCCGAAGGGGTACATGCACCCCGATGTTTATAGCAGCAATGTCCACAATAGCCAAATTGTGGAAAGAGCCAAGATGTCCATCGACAGATGAATGGATAAAGAAGAGGTAGTATATATACACAGTGGAATATTATGCAGCCATCAAAAAGAATGAAATCTTGCCATTTGCAACGACGTGGATGGAACTGGAGGGTATTATGCTGAGCGAAATAAGTCAATCAGAGAAAGACATGTATCATATGACCTCCCTGATATGAGGAATTCTTAATCTCAGGAAACAAACTGAGGGTTGCTGGAGTGGTGGGGGATGGGAGGGATGGGGTGGCTGGGTGATAGACATTGGGGAGGTTATGTGCTATGGTGAGCGCTGTGAAGTGTGCAAGACTGTTGAATCACGGGATCTGTACCTCTGAAACAAATAATACAATATATGTTAAAAAAAAACGAAGAAGAAGAAGATAGCAGGAGGGGAAGAATGAAGGGGGGAAATTGGAGGGGGGAGATGAACCATGAGAGATGATGGACTCTCAAAAACAAACTGAGGGTTCCAGAGGGGAGGGGGTTGGGGGGATGGGTTAGCCTGGTGATGGGTATTAAAAGAGGGCATGTTCTGCATGGAGCACTGGGTGTTACACGCAAACAATGAATCATGGAACACTACATCAAAAACTAATGATGTTATGTATGGTGATTAACATAACAATAAAAAATAAAAATAAAATAAAAATGAGGGTAAAAAAAAAGAAATGTGCTGCATCTCTATACACTAATCTGAAGCAGCAGAAAGAAATTAAGAAAACAATCCCATTTACAATTGCACCCAAAATAATACAATACCTAGGAATAAACCTAATCAAAGAGGTGAAAGACCTGTTCTCTGGAAACTATAAAACACTGATGAAAGATATTGAAGGGGCTCCCAGGTGGCTCAGTCAGTTAAGCAGCTGCCTTTGGTCAAGTCATGATCCCAGGATCCTGGGATCCAGCCCTGTGTCGTCTGGGCTCCCTGCTCAGCGGGAGCTGCTTCTCCCTCTGCCTGACGCTTCCTCTGCTTGCGCTCTCTCTTTCTCTCTGTCCAATAAATAAATAAAATCTTAAAAAAAAAAGAAAAGAAAAGGAACTGAAGACGACACAAAGAAATGGAAAGACATTCTATGCTCACAGATTGGAAAAACAAATACTGTTAAAATGTCCATACTACCTAAAGCAATCTACAGATATAATGCAATCTCTATCCAAATACCAATAGCATTTTTCACAGAACTAGAACAATCCTAGTTTGTACGGAACCACAAAAGACCCCAAATAGCCAAAGCAATCTTGAAAAAGAAAAGCAAAACTGGGCATATCACTTCAAGTTATATTACAAAACTGTGGTAATGAAAACAGTATGGTACTGACACAAAAAGAGACACATAGATCAGTGGAACAGAATAGAAAATCTGGAAATAAACACACTTATATGGTCAATTTATCTTTAACAAAGCAGGAAAGGATATCCAATGGGAAAAAGTCTCTTAACAAATGGTGTTGGGAAAACTGGACAGCTACAAGCAAAAGAGTGAAACTAGACCACTTTCTGACACAATATACAAAAATAAAATCAAAATGGATTAAAGACCTATATGTAAGACCTGAAACCATAAAAATCCTAGAAAAGAACACAAGAAGCAATGACTCTGACATTAGCTGTCACAATATTTTTCTAGATATGTCTCCTGAGACAAGGGAAATAAAAGTAAAAAAAAAAACTATTGGGAATACCTCAAAATAAAAAGCTTCTGCACAGCGAAGGAAACAATCAATAAAACTAAATGGTAACCTACAGAATGGGAGAAGATATTTGCAAATCACATATCTGCTAAAGGGTTAGTCTCTAAAATACATGAAGAACTTATACAGCCCCACACCCAGCAAACAAATAATTGGATTAAAAATGGGCAGAAGACAGGAACAGACATTTCTCCAAAAAAGACATACAGATGGCCAAGACACAGGAAGAGATGCCCAATACCACTTATCTATATTATAGTTATCTATATGCTATAGTTAATCTATGTTAACTATTGTGGAATTAAAATAAAAATAATACATGTGGTATTTATCATCAGGCTACCTCCTAGGATTCTGCACATGATTAGGGAGGCAATGATTTCAAAGCTGTCTGGTGTACTCTGCCTAAGATTAGCATAAAATTAATTAGCATTAAATAAATGCATTCATATACAAATAAGAAATATTAATAATAATCTTTTACACTTTGTGCAATCTTAAACTTTATTAAGAAGGCAACAGAGGAGTTTTACAATATTCTCTATCAAGAGGGAAAGGATGATGAAATACCAATGTCGACATATGTATGTGTGTATGTTTTGAGCAGAAACTAGCATGGGGATGAATAACTAGAACACACAGATATTCTTGATGCCTCAATTTCAGCAGATAATACACACATGTAAAATGGGACTAGACACAGCATATGCAGAATAACCATAAGTTGTTCAGTAATCAAATGAGGAAAAAGATTCAGAAAGGAAAAGTGACTTTTCCAAAGTCACACAAATAGAGAGGTGGCTAAGAGGACACTTATCTCTTAGTCCAGATTAAATGAACAAATAGTAAGTATTAGCCAAGCATCCTCTTTGGGAAATGTAGGAGTAAAAGCACAGTTCCTTAGGAATATACAATCTACAGGTTCTCTCCCTCCCCCTCCCCCTTTGCCTATTCCCCAGCTTGTTCTCTCTCTCTCTCAAATAAATAAATAAAATCTTAAAAAAAAATACATCAGTCTGAGATGCCCAGAGGGGATGTGTTGTATCATATATATACATAGATACATGTATGATCTATAGGTTTTGTTGTATGCCTATGTAAATGGAAAAGTTTAAATAGTAATTCTTTTGGGAAAACTAAGGAAATGCAACAGGTTAAAGGAAAACAAAATTGACACCAATACCATGTCAGTTATATTTTCAAAACACCTGATCATCTTTTACTATTTTATATTTGTCTGTTCTTATCATGTACTGAGTTAAAGATAGGGGTAGCTCTGCATCTAGAAGGCACACTCAGATACACTGATTTATCCCTCTCTTTGTGAACAGATTGCCCTTCTTACAGGTGCAGTTAAAATTAACCCCAACCGTTCTGTTTGGTAAACTACACTGCGGCTACTTCAGGGTAATTTCCATAAATAATACTGGTCAGACATAATTAGATACCTAAAGTTCTAAATGACTTAGTGGTTTTCTAATTTTTTAACTCAGTAATTAAGCCATCTACAGGGGAGTGCAAAGCATTTAAATCATTAGGGCTGTGCCAACTACCTTGATTACTTATTCTGTAATGTTTTAGTTGTTGCAACCACTATTGCGGGCTAAATCCATCATCAGATTTGCAATCCTGGATCTATGTAATCTATATTACTTCTAAAAACCTAGGCAGTTATTCTTTATTAAGAAACTTCTCTCACAGGAATATATCTTTGACTATGACAGTAGCAGGCAGAGTAGAAAATCAAGGCTCTCTTATGATATACTTTGGCTACTTCTTATCTTATGGTATAAGTAGGCTACTTCTCTATATGCTGAATTTCCAAATACTCCATGTTAATAGGAAGACTACATTTACTACCAAATAGTAATCATAAGATTATAATTTAAAAATTAACCATTTCCAAACAAGTATTCTTCAATCTGTAATTTATTTGAGATTCACTGGATCACTCAGTTATCCAATAGCATTCATGCCTACTATGTCCTAGGCACTTGGGACAAATGTCTTTAATAATTGAGAATCTCACTTCTAAGATATATTTTCAAGAATATACATTTATATTGAACCATATGTTTGAGGTTAATATTATTAAAATTGGTTTGATTTCAAGATGACTATATATATACTAACTGATTTTAAAAAATATTTTCAAAAGTAACTACCTAAAAAATGTCCTTTTACAATGTTTATGGATGCACTCCAACTCTTCCCATTTCCCAAAGTAAGTTTGGAATTTCCCATCTGGAATTGTTTCTAGAGCATGTTAATAAGCCACATTAAACATACCAAATGTTTCTTAGTCATATTATTTTTTTGACCAAGACATGGCTATACCCAATTCACCAGGCTTGGCTCAGAATGGCATTTATTTCCAACAAGCAAATTCATTCACAAAAGACAAAAGATTTCTCATTATGGAAAATACTCCTAAGAATTGTGTCACAGGACCTAATAGGAATTCTGCAAGATTAGTTCTAGCTTTCTTTGACCAGTGGCTACTTTTAGAACTGTTTACAGTTTCCCAAGCAAAGTACTTTGTAAGAAAACATTCATTTTTTATGTCTTAGTTCCGGTATTTTTGTGAGGTGATCTCTTTTAACTTTTGTTACTTGGTTAGGTGTTGTAAATTAAAATATAATGATTCTCTCTCCTATTTGAAGTTATTTATAGAACCTGTAAATTAACACAGCTCTTACTGCCACTTAGATCATTTGAAACTAAATACTAAAGCAATAAAGAATTTTCAGGTATTTATTAATTAATAAAATAAATTAATAAAAACCAAGGCTAGGGGCACCTGGGTGGCTCAGTCGCTTAAGTGTCGGCCTTCAGCTCAGGTCATGATCCCAGGGTCCTGGGATCAAGTCCCGCATCGGGCTCCTTGCTCAGTGTGGAGCCTGCTTCTCCCTTTCCCTCTGCTGTTCCCTCGGCTTGTGCTCTCTCTCTCTCTCTGTCAAATAAATAAATAAATAAAATCTTAAAAAAAAAAAAAAACCAAGGCTAGCAGATTATCTGGTATGACACAAAGATTAGAGAGTCTATCTTGTGTGTTGTTACAGACACTAGTAGCTTCCTTTTCAGGAATTATTAGTCTTCAGTTTTTGTAAACAGAATCCCTGTTTTGCTAAGGTAGTGCTGCACCAGTTTTATGGGTGATTTTTATCCCACGTAAGCACATCATAGCAACACCTCTCTTCTTTGTCCGTGATTGGTCTTGGCCAATTAAAAGTAAGGGAAATCTGCTGAGAAATGTCTTCTAAGAAAGATATTCCTTATAAAAGAGGGACACTGAAGGAGAAAGCCTTTATTTCTGTCAGCTCCTTGCTTTCTTGCTTGGATGTGCAGCTCTGGCATCCATACTGCAACCACAAAAGCAGAAAGATCGAAAGAGCCCAAATCCTGATGGCACCATTGAGTCACTGCACCAAACTTGGGACCACTGACCTCCAGACTTCTTATTATATGAGATAAAGATCGTATTGTTTAGGCCACTCCAGATGGGTGATGCACTGTTTCTAGATGAAAGCATTTTATTTATTTATATTTTAAAAGATTTTATTTATTTATTTTAGAGAGAGAGAGAGAGAGATAGCAAGAGAGATAGTGAGAGAGAGTACCAGCGGGAAGAAGAAGAAGCAGGCTCTCGACCCCAGGATCATGACCTGAGCCGAAGGCGGATGCTTAACCGACTGAGCCACCCAGGCGTCCCTAGATGAAAGCATTTTAACTGATACAAGGGATAAGGAGCAGCTCTTGGATTATCATTAAAAGGCATTTTGATAATGTGTAAATGCTATTGATTCTAGAACTTTCAGAAACAGAAAATATCTAACATAAATTCCCTAATTTTGATAAAATATGTCTACCTGTATCAGTAAGTATTAATATTATGATTTTTACATCAAAAATCTTTGATTCATTTTCTATTTATTTTCCATAGTTGCTTTTTATATCTTGCATTGCCATCCATGAATCCTGTGTCAGTATTGCTCTATGGGATTCTCTTTATTTTAGAAAATTTCAAGTACAATTTGATACAGATTTGATCTGCATAGGTCTACTTATGAGGATTTATTTTTCCATAAGTACAATATAGTACTGTAAATGTATTTTCTCTTATGATTATCTTAATATTTTTCTCTAGATTACTTTGTATATTGTATGTTATAAGAATATAGCATATAATACATATACAAAAAATGTGTCAGTTGACTGTTTATGTTATTGGTAAGGCTTCTAGTCAACAGTAGGCTATTCGTATTTGGGGTGTTGGCGCTCCTAACCCCTGTCCTATTCAGGGGTCAGCTGTAATATATCAGATTATAGTTTTCTTTCAGCACTCACTAAAGGTTTATGTTTATTTGTATGTTAAGGGAAGTTAGAAGATAGGGGGTCAGATACAAGAATGAAAAGATATAGTGTATGTGCACAAGGAACTCACATTCTGGTAGGAATCTGATAATGTATGTAAATAATTACAGACCCTATTGTCAAGGTAAAAATCTGACCAAAGAACTATTGGTACTTGAAAGGAGGAGGGATGGTTTCAGGAATGCTTCACAGTAGGGTTCAAATTTCATGATGGTTAGGGTTTTTTAAAAGTGGAAATGGGGAAGAGTATGTTCCATAACTCTTTGTATCTATAATATAATTTCTCCCACCCAGCACATGTCCATAGCTTGGAGACTGGTTTTGCTGGAGTGACGATTTTACAATGGGATATAGTCAGTTTGGGCTGTATCTTAAAGGGATAATTGAACATCTGCAGTCAATTTCCTCTTCTCTTCATTCTGTTTCTGTTCAACTGATCCAAGAAGTTGTTTTGTTTGGGTTTTTATCATATCATATATCTTTTGTTAAATTTTGGTCCAGCCCAACAGATCATGTAAATGTATGTGTTTATGGGAGAATTTTAGTGGAAGAAGAAGGCCTACTTTCCTCTTAACTTCAGACTATTTTTTGGAAGTTATTTGTACTTATTATCAGATCCTTTATATTTCCTAATATTCTTCCTGGACTTTTGAAATCCAAGACTGGAGTCACATATTTAATCATATTTAATCTAGCTGTACTTGAAATTATGTGAACACCAATGGTGTCAGGAGCTGTCACATATATTTTGGTATGGTTCAGCTGTCGAGGGAGTAAATATTTTCGTGCAGGGGCTTCCAGTGCTACACAGACATTCATTTATTCATTCATTTAACACAAGATTTTTAGCATACCTTGAACCAGGTAGTGTTCTAGGCCCTGAAGATGTAACAGTGAACATAAAAAAAAAACAGTCTCTCTTTTCATGGAGATTAAATTCTAATGGTAGCTGTGATTAGCTTGACAATAAACTAGCTATCAAATTCTGCTCAAATGTCATTTTCTCGAGAGAGCCTTCTCAGACATTTTTCAGGCTCTGTTCCCATATTACTCTGTTAGTTCTACTGTTTTTTTTTTTTTTCTCGCTCTATAGCAACGATTTGCTCTTCCCTTTGTTCCTATTTCTCTTCTCCCCAATACCCTCAATAAGCTGTGAACTAGAGGGCAAAGACCAATATTTTATCATTTTTGTATTAAAAGAGTATATATTCAATAGATCTTTATAAGTGAATGAATGAATGTAGCTAAATATTTCACAACCACTGTGTTTGTGAAAACTTTAGGGGCCTCATCACCAAGATTTCTCTCTCAATGTGTCACAAAAATTCATTGTGTATGGATTTCCAAGCATATGAACCAAATTTGATATTCCATAACACAGCGTGGAGGTTTGACGGTCCATGTTTAATTGACAATCAGCAGTTTAAAAAATACCTTATCTTGAACTTCTGGACTAAAAACATGCACCTTTTGTTAGGGAAATGTAGGTATTGGCTCCAAATGTTTTCTGAAGGCCAGCTCCACTAAGTTGAGGATTTCCAGAACTTGATGTTAACACAGAAGGGTAACGACACTGTGTATTAGCTAAGGGCAATCAGGCAGTATCATATTATTCTTTCATTCTACTTGGACACCAGAGTCGGCGGAAGTGTATACGAGGAAGCTGTTTCCCAGAAATGACAGCAAAATTGAGTTTGTAAAGAAAAGTGGTTGTTGAACAGTCTATTCACTTCCACCATGCCTAAGTAACTGTTAGAACTTCAGCAGCAATATCCTACAAGGCCAGTACTGGTCTCAGAGTCGGCTACATCCAAGTTCACTGTTAAGGCTTAGTTAGCCAGTCTAGGAAAAACTGATTTGACTGCTAATCATTTTTCCCCCATGTAGTATGGCTAGGGCTTCCTCAGAAAGTGGAAAGTATTCCCAAAGATGTCATTTGGTGACTTATAAAGTACCAGAGATTTTAGAAAGTTCTCTTACATATTACCTCATTTAATCTTTATGACTCTGAAAAGTAGGTCTTTTATTGATACTTTGCAAGTTGGGAAATGAGGCATTGGTAAGTTGTGTGATATACTTCAGTTCACGTGCACCTAGGAAGTGGCAGTACCAGAGTGAAATTCCAAAGTTGGCTTCGCGCGAGGCCACTAACATAATAGGAGGCATTTCAGCAGAGAGAGCAAATAACAGAAGTCCATTCTGACCACACACTCTGCAGATACACGCGCCGGGGGAGACTGGAACTTTTTTGTGTGGAGGGGATTTTCCTCTTTGAAACTACCAGAAAGTGGGTGTGAAGAGAAGTAGAATGCTTTAATGAAATACCTGACAGGAGGGGATTAACGAGAAAAGAGGAAGCAAGAATTTCCTTTTCTTTGAGGAATATAAGCCTCTCACTTTATGTACACCGTGTTAGTGCTGACACGGTGCAGAAAAAAATATTTCAGCAACAAATATACATACTATCTAATATTCATGGGGGCTGATTTTGCAATCCATTCCATTTCTCATTACCATTGCAAGGGTCTTAAACATTTGTTCTAATTAAGCTACTATTATTATATTGCCATCATTCAGTTATAAGTACAGAGTCCAAATCAGGGTTAATTCTGATTTTTTTAATTTATGTATTTATGTATTTATTTATTTATGAGAGAGAGAGAGAGAGATCTCATGCTCATGAGCTGAGCAGGGGAGAAGCAGAGGGGTAAAGAGAGGGAAAGAATCCCAAGTGGACTTGGCCCTGAGTGCACAGCCCACCAGGGGCTCCATCCCACAACCGAGATCAATGCCTGATCTGAAACCAAGATTCTGACGCTCAACCAACTGAGCCAACCAGGCGCCCCTAATTCTAAGGTAGTTCAAAGATGATGATGAAAATAAAATTGGGAGCTTTTATTTTTAATAAGAATTTTTTGAATAGTTTTAGATTTACAGAAAACTTGATAATAATAGTACAGCAAGGCCCCATAGGCCCCACATCCATTGCCCCTTACCAACATCTCACACTGATATGGTGCCTTTGTTATAATTAATGAACCAATAGTAATACAAGATTATTAACTACAGTCTGTACTTCATTCAGGTTTTCTTACTTTTTATCAAATATTCTTTTTCTGTTCAAGAACCCCATCCAGGATACATCACATGTGGTCATCATGTTTCCTTAGGCTCCTCTCTGCTGTCATAGATTTTTAGACTTTATCTTTAATGACTTTCATAGTTTCGAGAAATACTGGCCAGGTATTTTGTAGAATGTCCCTCTACTGTAGGTTAGCTGATGCCTTTCTCATAATTAGACTGGAGTTATGAGTTTAGGGGTTTCTAAAATGTAATTTTTGTACTTGTTTTTAATTTGGTAGATCTGGGGTGGGATCTGAGAGTTTAAAATTTTACAAAACCTCTTCAGGGTTCAGTCATTGATTATACTGTCTCTTCTGGTAGGTGATATTTGCTGTCTACCAACAACCTGACACGAGTTAAGGATTAAGATTTGAGGATCTAGTCTTTAATTCTAGAAATTTCTTAGTTATTATTTCTTATTTCGTTGGATATTCCCTCCTTTCTTCTTTTCTGAAACTCCAGTTACATGTATCATTGAATAAATATATTCTTCAGGTCTTTTAACTTTCGTGAGTGTGTGTGTGTGTGTGTGTGTGTGTGTGTGTGTGTGTGTGTGTATGTGTGTTTCCTCCATTCTGAGGTAATTTCTCAGAACAATCTTAAGATTTACTAATTTCTCTTCACAAATATGTAGGATTTACTCCATAGAATGCATTTTTAAGATTTCCATTTTCTTCATGTTTAAACTTTTCTTGAGATAGGTTTTTGCTTTACTAATTCAAAGGAATTTTTAATTTTGACTTTTAATAGATTTATTCCTCCATTAAGTATATTTTAAAGCCTTTGTCAGATAATTCCATAAGATTAATTTTATTTACAAAGAATTCAGGCTTGGAGCACTAGGGTTTTTGTTTGTTTGCTTTTCATGTGTCTTTGGATTTTAGTAGACACTTTAACTGGAGAGGGATTTTTTTCTGTTGGTCTGCCTCTCCTGCCTAATCGTTTTCAGTGTCTAAAATTGCCTTCACCTGTCACTCCTGAGCCACCAATCCAGAACCAAGTTTAATAAAGCATTTTCAAGCTCCTGCTGTGGGTAGGTATTAGGGATATCAAAGGTCCAGCCACTGCAGTCAGCTAGCAACTAGGTTCGATTCCTAGTTTTGAGTTTTTGAACATCCATATAGCCACTGTTTTCTGTGTAGCCAGGTTTCCAACCTTTTTACTCAGACTCTGTTCCCACGTGTGGGAGTCTTGGCCCAGCCCCTGGTTTCAAGGAGTGAACCTGGCTTTCTCTTCTTACTGTACAGAACACGGAATTAGTCACCTATTGCTGTATAACACATTGCCACAAACTTGGTAGGTTAAAACAACACACACTTAATTATCTCACCGTTTTGTGGGTAAGGAATCTGAGCATGGGTTGGCTTTGTTCTGTGACCATGGTTTCTCAAACCTACAATCAAGATGTTACACAAAAATAAGGGAAGCCATGAATGAAAAACAAGGCCAGAACAGATACTCAACACGGGATTCCAACTATAAAGTAAAACACACACAGGTAACATAGTAAGTCTGAACATAGGGCCAAAGTCCTTGGTATTTACTGCTTTTCATTGATACAGAAATCTACGCAGACCTCGGGAGGGTCAGGCTTCGAGCTAGCACTTACAGACAAGCATATACTTAACAGTGTTATCTGGCAGCTGAAGTGTAGCCTGAGAAAGTGACTTTTGAAGCACTGTGATCCCAAGATAACCACATGAAATGAGTCATGAATAATTGCTGATACCAATCTGCTAAGGGAAGTCCCTTATTTCTTCTTTGAAAACAATACAATTAGTTCTTTATGTTAAAAGGCAGAGGGTATAATTCTAAAAAAAAAAAAAAAAATCACGGTTTCTGGGTGTCTTCTTTAACCTTCCCAATAATGGGAAGGTTATGCAGATTAATTCATGTTTACTTTGGGAAGCACACAGACCATGGCACCAGGGTGATGTAATATTGGTCAGGAAGTTTTGATATTTTGGACTCATGTTCAGTGGATCTGAGTACTGCTATAGAAGAGTGAGAATAAAAAAGATATAAAGAATAGCATCTATAAAAGTATAAAGCAGATATGGTAAACACGACCACATTCACCTAGTGCTGGAATTACTGGAACTGGTCGGTAGTGCCTGGAGCTTGTAATATATTTAGGTCAAATAAATTATGGTGCTATAATTGCAATATATTATAAAACTCTTCATTTCCAGGAGGCATTACAGGCTAAATGCAGAAAGGCTGCAGTAAGTAACACCTGCAAAATGGGTGAGAAAGGAAGCAGGTATGACACAGCCTTACCGTTGATGCCATGTAGGACCACCCTCCTCTCCTTTAAAATCTCCTTTAAAATCTTGGCTGGTGTCACTGAGCCTCAATATAGGGCTATATAAGGATCCAGTTCTGAAAGGTCAAAGGCTGTAAAGTATGCTTACTCCCATAGGTTTTCTACAACTAACTCTGAACAGGGTTCATCATGAAGTTTTGGAAATTATTTTAAAAGATTTAACTTACAGGGTACTAGATTAGAGAGCAAAGTTTCATTGAGGACATTTTTCAGGCATGACAATAAATATTGCTTTAGAGGGGCATATAGAATAAGGTAATATTTACTGTCATATAATCAAAATTATTAAGAGTGTAAGCTTTTTTGGTTTGCCTTTTATATGAGATATTCTTTTAGACAATTACAAAAAATCTTTTGATGAGAATCTGGAAGTTGTCAGGCGATCTCGCCATCTCCATCATTTCCACAGTTCCAGAAATCCCTCTTTGTTCCTCTGCTGCTTCTTCTCTGTTACTGTTTGATCCACAGATTAATATTGTCTAACATTGTCTATGATGCATAATAAAATTGAATTACGATGAAAAATGAAAAATTACCTTGCACATATTAAAAATTATGAAAAAATGAAATAATTTGCACATATAAAAACATGGAGTATGGCACATTTGTATATAGCATATAATTGAAACTGAAAGCAAGATGTCTGGAAGATAATAAGAGATGAAGAAAAAGGAAAAAGGAAGGAACAAAAAGGAAAAGGTGAAGATGTGACAGTGTGCCTGTTTTTGTCTTACAGATTTTGTGCATGATCTTCATTCTGTTTGCTCTCAGGTTTAGTGTTCTTATAAATACAGCAAGCCAGAGTCCACAGGAAACAGGAATTAAAATAATGGCAAAGATTTAAAATTGGATACACAGAAAATTACACCCCTCTTATCATGAAGCATCTCTGTCCTGTGGTTTGCTTATTGAGCAGTTGTTCTGGGGTTCAAGAGGAGACACAGCAAGACAGGCCAGGCTCGGTATGTGCTTCTTGAATTTCGAGGGCTCTCCAAATGGCCAGGTTGCATTTATGTGCTTCAACTTTTTCTCTGACCAAGATTTATACTACACTATAAGATCTGGTCTGAATAGTCCTAGTAATTCAGGGCATCATCTTTGACTCAAACAAACTTCAGTTCCCACTTTTGCTACTTTCCAGCTGTGATCTTGAGTAAGTTTCATTCTCCAACTCTCTGCTACTTTACCCTCAAAAGGGAAAATGATAGTACCTACCTCCAGAATTTTTATGACTAAATGAGATCACTCTTGTTAGCTATTTAGCACTGTGCCTGGAATACACTTTGAAAACTCAAGTAGAAGCCATAATAATTATTATTATGGGGGGGCAGCATCAAAATTAGACCTAATGAGTCTTTCCATACACTCAGCTTCAAAATACACAATCCTATTTCAAGGGGTCTTAGCAGAACTCAAAGGTCTTGTTTGTAAAGTCATGATGTTTTAAGTCATATGGTGCCCCTTTGCAATATATTAGAATATTTGGGAATGTTAGCAAAGGGGTGTTGGAATGTACAGCCACTCATATTTCTTCCCATGATTGAACCTAAATCCATTCTGCTGTACTGTATATGGTCTACATTACAGGGTCAACTGATAACAAGATCGTGCCGTTTATAATTGATTGAAGTTCAATTCTAAGAAGTTTGGTTCCAGAGCTTATGGTTAACAATCACCAGGCTAAGCTAATCTCTCTCACAGGTTATTGTTTATTTAAAAAAAAAAAAATCACATAGGCCCAACTGGCTAAAGATTCGTAACAAGCATTTAAAAAAAAATTAACAGTTGAGTATACCGATACACACGCTCTATAGAAATAATGAGGAATTTTACTATCATACTTCACATTGGCTAGATGTTCCTTACTACAGATATGCTGTCCAATTCAGCCACCATTTTATACACAAAAATGTTAGGGAGAACTTTGTGTGAATCTGAATGGGAGCTTGCAGGATGAATTAAATATGGGAAATATACATTCTACCTTAAAGAGAGGTAGCAGATGCTTTCATTATCTACTTTATCCAGTCATTCAGCCAATAATATTAAGTGCTAAGTGCTGGTAGATTTTTTTTTAAAAAGAGAGAGAATCTCACCAATTTCTCGTATAACTACAAACTCCCAAAAATGCACTTCAGCTATGTATACAATGATTGAGTTAACTTGTTTTAAGTTATAGACTGTCCTTTGAGTGCAGACCTTTCAATAATCATTAGATCAAGACTATGGAAGGCACTAGAGAGACCACAGAAACAATACGCAGGGACATATCCACATACAATATAGTAATGCATTTTCTTTCCGAAAGTCTGACAAAAGTCTCACATGATGGTCAGTTTACATGCTTTTATTAAGCAAAGGAATGTGACGCAAATTTTAGAAAGGTTTTTCATAAAATAAAAGGTAAAGTGTCTGCTTAATTTCTAATGATTTTTTTAATCAAAGTTTACATGTGTATTATCAAAACAATGCCTTGCAATTGCTAGAACAGTTGCTTGAAGCTTGGCCCTTGAGAAAAGAGTTTTTAAAGCAATGCTTAAGTTCTCTTGTGTCCGATCATTATGTTATGTTTAATGTTTATTTTTAGGTTTTTTTGAATGCAAGCTAAATAAAAAGTAAACATATGGGATGGTAATCTTTTGCCAGGTACAAAGACTGAGAACATACTCCTAGTGTTCTTCACAATATTTCAAATTTCTAATCTGCAAAGAAGGAAAGTGCATTCCTTTTTGAACTCGGTATTTGAAACTACATCAGTGATCTTTCTTTAGCACAGGGACTTTAGATCCTGTACTTATTAAATATAGGAGCATTAATAAAATGAGAACAATGGTGTATATTAGTGTTTTTTTTCCCATTTATCATTAAGTTATAACATATACAATAAAACATAAATTCCGGTTTCTTATCTAAGCGCAGCGTCCCAACCTATTTCTGAAATTCGGCTCGGAGCAAGGAAAGAATGGCCTGACTTGGCGTATTTTTTGATTTCCAGTGTTTAAACGTATAACGTTTGTGCGCACTGGAGACATTATAGCTTCTGGAGTTTATGCCCGACGTGATTTTCGCTCTTCTGAAAGTTGTAACATAAACAATTCTGCTCACGTCGTATATGTATTTATTGAATACAATGCCGATCGGGCTTAGAGAAAAATCGAACAACGCTATTAGGTTTTCCTGGTTCCCAGGAAGCTCACAATCTACCCTCAGACTCTTAAAGGCGCTTGGCCTCTCAGGTCTGAGGCGCCACAAGAAGGCTGCTCCAGCAGGCCTGGCTTCGCAAAGTTGCTTCCTGGCCGGAACGCCAACTTGGCAAGGATCTACTGCTGGCAAACACAGATTAGTAAGGATAAAGTCGCCACAGACTCAACCAAGCAAAGCATAAATGGCCCTTTCAGCATGAGCCTGCGAGGAGGGATGTTACTGAGCCCAGCAACCCAAATTACTTTTTCCGGGACCCCCAAACTCGAGTTTTTGTGGTGGTGGTTGTTTTGTTTTAACGCTTTAGGATTCACGAGGCAGGTGCCTGAACACCTAACCCACCCCCCCACCCCCGCTTTCTTTCGCGTATCTCCTCTACCTCCTTGCCCAAGTTCAACTTTTTAATAGGTTCCAGAGGAGCGCAGTAGGCTAAGAGGCTGGGAAGGCGAGAGAAGGAACGCTACCACCACGCTGATTCCGACTGCAATAGCGTGATGGGGGGGGGGGGAAGGCGGGCACGGGGACCAGAGGGGTGGTGGCAGAAAGGGCACAGGGCACGCCTCGTAGGGGGAAGAGGGGGCGGGGCCACGTGCCATTCCCAGGGTTCCCAGCTCGGGTGAGACCGGAGGGCTCCGGAGCGTCCCAGCCTGCCAGGCGACCGCCGCTCCACGGGCGAGCATCCCTGTCCCAGGACCTGCCCCTCGCCCAGCCCGCGAGCGCGTCGCACGAAGGCGCGTCCGCATCCATGCCCGGGCCAAGGGAGAAGGCGTTCGCAGACCCAGGCGTGTGATGCGAGGCTGAGCGCGTGGCATCCGCGTCGTGCCGGGCCGAGCCGGACGCGGGAGGAGAGGGGCGCGCTCCTGCTCTTCTAGCGGTGCGCTGGGCGGGGCGCGGCTTGTGGGGGCCCGGCCAGCCGCGGGAAGCAGCGGAGGAGCAGGCGCGCTCCGGGCCCGAAGGAGGGCACCGTTAAAGCTTTGCCATCAATTGTGAGCCCAGTGAGTCCGTCCTAAGCTAACACACTAACTCTACAGCCCTCACGCCCCCAAACCACCGAAGGCGGCGACACCTGATCCAGCGCACAAACACGGGTCCCTTCTGTCCCCGGATACAATTACGCGGCAGAGACACATTCAAACTCACGCGCAGCAGCCAAGAGCCGAGGTAAGTAGAGGGACCGCGGCGTTCCAGGGGGCGGAAGGGGGGCGGGCTGGAAGGAGGAGGTGGGCGTTGTTTGCTCCCAGAGGTGAGTGCTGGGCGAATGGCTGCGATCCAGGGGCTGGGGGCTGGGATCGGAAAGGGCAGATGGGGTTGGGCTGAGCGTGATAGGGAATGGGGAGTGCGGGTGGGGGGTAGGGAGAAAGGTTAAGGTTGAGGAACGGTGAAGGAGATCTTTCTCAGCTGCCCCGCGATAGCTCCCGTACTCCTTTCTTCTCCCATATGGCACCCGTTTGAGGGTCTTTTTGAGTTCCTGCGTGCTGAACTCTAGAGGGGAGGGGATAACCGTGCGCGGATCTGGCGGAGGACCTTGCACTTGACCCTGCAGGGATGGGCATCGGGGAGCCCCAGGGCTGGAGCCCGCTGCCGGCAAGGATGGGGGAGCAGGAAGTTTCGGACCTCTCCTAATAGTCTACTTCGTCCTCTCCCTAAAGGGGAACTGGGTGTGTTGGGGGTGGGGAGTGTCGTGGGGCTGCGAGCGTGCACACACACACACACACACACTCCCACCTCTATTCTCTTGGGACCTTTGAGCATCTGCCGGAGCCCACAGGCCCGCGCGACCCCCCAGGAATGTATAGTGGTGACAGGGTCGCGCGCGGGTTCACACGCTGTTGAGAGAACTATGCGGCGTGCCCTTGCATTAGAGAAGCGTGTGTGCGGGCTGCGGAGGTTAGAGAGGAGTTGCGAGAAGGACGTGCTGCAGGAAGTAGGGCGCCTTCCACGGGCTGGAGGAGCGGCGAGGGGTCCTGGGGTGCGTGATTCGGAGTTGTAGGAGGCGAACGGCGTCGTAGGAGGCGAACGGCGTCGGAAGGCGCAAGTATGTGCAGTGAGACGGGGCGAAAGGACGGGCAGAGGTGGGGAGGGGCGTACCCAAACTATATATGTAAACTCACTGGTTTAATTTTAGGTTGATAAAGTTGAGTACGGTGAATGTACTACTCTCCAGCGCTTCCTTAGGGAAAGAACCGCCTCTGTACCTGTACCTGTACCGCTGGTTCCCGTCACCTTAAAGCATCCCGGGGCGCTGGGGAGGGGAAGAAGGTGGGAGAACTTCGGAGAGTCCCGCAGACTAACTCATTGGAAGGCTAGATCACATTAAATAGCCATTCTTAAGAAGGAGAGGGCGTATCACTAGAGGACGGGTGGTGGGCGGTGTTCTCAAGCAGGAGTGACCCGGAGTCACCTCTACTATGAGTCCGTGTTAGTAATAGAGATAGCCTTTTATTTCAGGTGGGTTCCACCCAGAAAAAATCAAACAAACTTACAAAGAAACGAAAACACTAAAAACAGCCCCCTCAGGCTGTCACCTTGAATATTGAATTTTTCAAGATTAATAGCCCAAAGGTGTGGCTGTTTGGCTATATGCCAAGTGTGCTGTGGTTTCTTCTGATAATTTCATGTCGCTAAAAAGGTCTCCACTCAGAATTTGTTGTGCTTTATATCCTCAGGGGGAAAAAAATGACTGCCGTTTGAAAGGATAGAAAGTCCTTTTTAATTGGTATTCTAATCATATTAGGATTAATCACACTTTAGTCTCTGGAGATTTTTAAAATAATTGGAGACTCATGCATTTCAATGTTATATGATAAGGGACTCCAGAATTTAACTAAGTTAAATCAAAAATCAGCATGTGTTGTGTTTTGTTTTTTGTTTTTTTCCAGTCCCAGAAAGGGAAACAGTGGATTTAGTTTTCTTGTAAAAACCATCTCCTGGTAGTTTGAGGTTTTGCTTTAGGAATGTAACTGTGTTCAGCAACTGTTCTAGATAATTCCAGAGGGAAATACTCTACTATGATTTGATTTGCCTGTCACCCAGAAGATAAAGGTGACATCTAGTGTGTGATTTAGTGCCACAGGGCTGTTTAAAAACTACAGTGAAGTGTGATGCCTTGACATTTGGTAAAAGCTTAATAGTGTTTTAGTAGCTGGGCATAACTGAGTAGAAACAATACTTCTGACTTTTTCTGGGTAATACTACTGTAGAGATTCAAACTCTTTAAAGCTGTAATTTCCAGAGCTTTATGCTTGCTTTATTAATACTTGGTGCACTTATTAGGATAAGTAAACCAGTGGAATAAGTAAAGATATTTACAACAAAATCGATCTCTTATAAAATCTATTTTTTTGTGTGTAAAGAGTTTGACAGTAACATTTAATTTAAATTACTTAAAACGTTTCATGATACCGTATCAGCTTAATTACCACCATTGATGACAAAGGAAGAAAATAATCACATTCCCAATTCTCAAACTCCTTTTCAAAGTTATTTATATATTTATTTATTTATCAAGTAATGTTGAGTTGCTGCTGTTTAAAATTCAACTAGAGGGCGCCTGGGTGGCTCAGTTGGTTAAGCGACTGCCTTCGGCTCAGGTCATGATCCTGGAGTCCCAGGATCTAGTCCCGCATCAGGCTCCCTGCTCAGCAGGGAGTCTGCTTCTCCCTCTGACCCTCCCGCCTCTCATGTGCTCTCTCTCTCTCATTCTTGCTCTCTCAAATAAATAAATAAAATCTTAAAAAAAAATAAAATTCAACTAGATTTTCAGAATATGCCAGGAGAATAAGAACTTTTAATTGTCTTTGTAATATATAATAATACTCCTTTTATTGATATTGATACTATCTGGGTTTTGCCTATTTACATAAGTGCATTTTCTTCATAGCTGACCCCTCCCATGATCCATTAATTACTGAAACTTAAAAATTCAGCTATGAAACAAATAATTTCTAAATCCTACACTCTTACTTGCTCCCCTGGATTTAAATTAATTTTTTTGTTGGCTTGTCTTTATGAGCATGAATTCATAAAGAATTGAATAGTGCTATTCGTTGAGGTGTATAGAGCTGTTTTTGTTTATAGTAAATGGTCTCAGTCGGCCCTGTTGAAATACTAGATTGGAGACAGAAGTACTATTCTTCTTTTTTATGGTTTTTCTGGGTCCTCTTTCTGATATCGGCTGTCACTTTCTACTGCTGTCCGGCTGTGAGCGAGTCCTGCTGCTATATTATCTGTTGTCTTTTTTTTCTGTGAAATGATGTGGGCTCTTGCCTGACTATAAAGCCTGTGGGCTTTGTGACAGGCACTTGCTGTCCTCATGCTTTATTTCTGGGATGGATTGTAAGCTATATGGCTGAGGTTCCTAGTGGGATTAGGATGGCCTCTCTGTAAATGGTTTTAATATCGTTGTTGTTTTACAGAATATTTTGTGTATGAGATCTTTGGAAGGGTGTCTTAATGTCAGACAGTTCAATCTTCTGAAAAGTCTTTGCTTTTCTGAGAAATTGCAGTAGCCCTTAAAAAAAGTTTACTTTTCTTACGGTAGGCCCAGATTGCCTTTGTTTGGGAATATGTATACAGTAATGTTTTCTATACCACCTTCTATACCAGCTAGCCTTATGTAATGTTGGTCATATTTTCCTACTGTGGAATAAAAAGTGTGATTTGATAATCTTGATCACCATACTTGAAGCGAGGGCAGTCATCTCAGTATTATTTTGCATACCTACCTACGGAGGAGCTACATAATCAAATTAGTTTGAATAAATTAGTTTAATTTAGTCTTGGAGAACAGTAGTAATCAACATCTTCTTAACCTAAAGCATTTCACAAGCATTCATTCTTTTATTCAGCAATTATTTATTAAAAGCATAATATGGGGGCACCTAGGTGGCTCAGTCGGTTAAGTGGCTGCCTTCGGCTCAGGTCATGATCCCAGGGTCCTGGGATTGAGCCCCGCATCGGGCTCCCTGCTCCACGGGAAGCCTGCTTCTTCCTCTCCCACTCCCCTGCTTATATTCCCTCTCTCGCTGTCTCTCTCTCTGTCAAATAAATAAAAATCTTAAAAAAAAATAAATAAAAGCATAATATGTTCTTGTGCTCTGGGGTATACGGACACAGAAGCCCCTGGGTTTAAGAGGTTAGATAGATTGAAAACAAACTAGTTTCAGTAAGTGCAACATAATGCTGTAGGGTCTCTGAGTGTTGTGATAAAGCTATGCAGAGGACCCTGAACAGGCATTTGGAAGTGATCAGAAGACTAGAGAGGCTTCATAGAGAAGATGACATTACGGTCAGTATAGGCACAGGCAAGGTCAGGGGAGGCTGTTTGCCATCATAAGGAATATGGACCATTTTCTGTTCAAACAAAGGAGTGATATGATGCAAAGATAGCTCTCACAGCCATCTAGAAGGATGGATCTGAGGAATGTGAGACAGGAACAGCGGTTTAGAGGGTATTGGAGTGATCTTGTTGAGGACCTTGTACCGTAGTGGTAACAGTGAGATGAAGAAAAGGGTTTGGTCACATAGATGTTAAGGTAGGAGAATCTCAAGGATCAGGTGAGTGATTACACGGCGGGTGACATGTGAGGAGATGCAGGTTGGAGGAGCAAGGATGACAGAGTTCAGTTTTAAAGAGTATGAAGTACCTACAGAAAATCCAACTGAAGAGGAGTATCCAATGGATCATTACACAGAAGTTCTGAGTAGAGAGGTCTTAGCTGGATAAATAAGGTAGATAAATGGATGAATGGATAGGTAGGTGGAAAAATGGATGAATAGATGGATGGACTCACTGATTTAGTAGTTTTTAGTACATGGGTGTTTGAAAAAAAAAAAAAAAGGAAGTTGATATGCCTTCCAGGGCAGGTACAATGAGTAAGGGGGAGGATAGAAGCCTAGGGAAATCCCAATATGTAACAGTTGGGTGAGAAATAGGGAGCAGTGAAGAATGAGAAGTAGAGAGTGAAAGAGGCAGGAGGAAAATGAGCAGAGAATAGCTTTTTAGTAGCTGAAGGAGGAAAGAAGTTCAAGAAGTAAAATCAAGTACTGAAATGAGGGGTATCAGACAATTCTGATTCTGCTCCTGACTAACTCTGTGACCTTGAACTTAGAGCATAGTTCTCATCTACGAGAAGAGGATCAAAGTGCCTACACCAGGGGGCTACTGTGAAGATCAAATGAGATAAAGTCTGGCAAGCTCCGTGTCTAGAACGTCATTGGTTTGTGCTTAATAAATGCTAGCTGTTTTTTTATTTTTTAAGATTTTTTAATTTATTCATTCGAGACACAGATACAGAGAGAGAGAGAGAGAGAGCATGAGCAGGGGGAGAAGGAGAGGGGGAAGCAAGCTTCCTGGCTCTGCGGGGCTCAATCCCAGGACCCTGGGATCACGACCTGAGCCGAAGGCAGACGCTTAACCATCTGAGCCACCCAGGAGCCCTGCTAGCTGGTTTTTATGAAAAGCACAACTTGGATTTGGTGATGAGTTGGTCTGTAGAGACTATTGCTTTTAGCAGTACTTGCTCTCAGGGTTCAAGGAGGGTGTTTAAAGGTATATTTAAGATGAAAACTTGATCCGATTTATAGCCTTTGGGGAGGAAGCCAGTAGAATAGGGGCAATTGGAAATTTTGAAGGGAGCAGGGAGAGCATTGGAAGACATTCCTTGAGGAGAGGGTGGGAATTGCGAGAGCTCTGGGGAGTTGCTGGGATCCTTACGACAAGCCACGCTTCTACCAGCCTGGAGGGTTCTCTAGCATACAGGTTGTTTTTTAAAAGCATCTGGTAATCAAATCATAGACATTTCAAATGCCTTGTTAAACTGTTTATGGTATTATAAATGAGTTCTAGTTTCTTAGATAATCTAATAAGGGCATAGATATTCATTTTAAAAGAGTATGAACACAAACAACAACAAAAAGACAAATGACATTAAAACTGAACAAAATATTTAATATTTGATGATTCAGAAGGCACTTCCATATCTTACGGGGTCGTAAAAGTCTACATTGTGGGAAGCAATTATTAACTTGTGTAATAGGAGAAGGACTGATTCATTAATTGTTTTAAAAAATTAGGTGTGCTATAGTAATACTGAAACATACCTACTTTTTTTCCTTAGGATTTTCTCTATTTGGAGGAGGTAATGCTTTATATTAGAGATAAACCTCTAAAATTAGATTTGTATTTTAATATGTGTATCCATTTTTCGCGCTTTAATTCTTGAGCATTTTTAGAAAATGTTTGCATGTAGGAACTGGTTTGGGAACCAGTCAACAGTTGATAATGTTAATAATGCATATTATTTACTAATTGGTTGTAAGGCATATTGGTGATTAATTGGTTATAAATAATATTGATTTTTCTTTTTTAGTTCAAATTAATATGTATGTTTCAATACATCTTGTTATTCACCATGTGTCATTTGTTTATATAGCAGTTAGAGTATACATAGTTTTTAAAATTTCTAATAAAGGTTTTTTGAGTAAAATAAATGTTCAGTATTTTTAAGGGGAATCATTAATGTGTGTAGGTTTTATGTATTTAATGTGCACGGTTTTTCATCTCTGATGATGTTCTTTACTTGAAATTCTCTAGCCACACTTTTTGTTACCAGGACCTCCTGTTTTGAGGTTGAATTTCTGTGCTTTTTGTCCACTGCGCTAACTCCCTCACAGTGTCTGGTCTCCTTCTTGCACGCGTAGTGGTCTGTGCATTTCCATATTGTATATTCACCAAGTGGTCTGTGCATTTCCATATCGTATGTTCACCAACTCAGTTTTTTGTTTAAGATTTTATTTATTTATTTGACAGAGAGAGACACAGGGAGAGAGGGAACACAAGCAGGGGGAGCGGGAGAGGGAGAGGGAGAAGCAGGCTTCGTGGAGCGGGGAGCCCCATGCGGGGCTCGATTCCAGGACCCCGGGATCACGACCTGAGCCGAAGGCAGACGCTTAACGACTGAGCCACCCAGGCGCCCCACCAACTCTGTTTTAGATTAGATACTGTGCTGCTCAGCACTGCCTGATGGAGATGACAGATACCAAGTTGAAATTGACTTGGACGTGTGTGCCATCCTTAGGTCAGCATTTGGGAGTGCAGAGCCAAACAAACATGGAACCTTTGGATTTATGAATGGCAGGGTATCTAGGACAGCATAGGTCAGTTCCTACTCCTTGGCTGAAAGGTTATGTAAGTATTAAAACATTTGGAAAGAATGTGTAATTAGGAACATTTCAGGGATACTGTGTGTTTTGCTCTTAGTTTTGTGCTATTTATCTGTATTGTTATTAATCAAAATAATCACTGTATTGATTAAATTTCCCCCAGCTTGATTTAGATAACAGAAATACATCTGTAGGAATTCCAGTTCACCAAAAAAATTTACATTATAACCGATTTGGTAAATATTTGCTTGATTTTGGAATTTATTAATACAAAATATGTGTAAAATTATTTTGCACTTTCCAGTTCTGTTTTTTAAAAAATTAATACTTGAAATATTTTCAAGGCATTGAGTCATAATTTTTTAGCTATTACATTGGCTATAACTAGCCTTATTAAATAATAATTGTGGTGCTGATTGTCCTTCAAGTGAGACGTTTTAATTTAGTACTATACCGGCATGAATTAAAAACAAAATTAAAAGGCTTTATATGCAAACAATGGATCATGGAAAAAGAAAAAAAACAATTAAAAGGAAGTAGAATCAAGTGTACAAATATGCTGTATATTTTGTGTGTGCAAAAAATTGTATAAACATTTAGTTTTTATAAACTGGATCATATTTATAGACTTTAAAATAAAGGTGATGGGTATACAGATGTTTGTTAATCTTTATACTACTTTTCTGTTTGAAATATTTTACCGTAAAAAGTGTGGACAGTTAAGGACACTAAGCATATCAGTGTACCCAGACACTGCTTTTTAGAGCAATGTTCAAGTAAATCTTCCCACAAAAAGAATCCTCTTTTGATTAATCTGTTTGGCAAATTCAAAGTTTCCTAATCTACTTCAGCAAATACACACCACCCCCACACCAGCAGCAAACTTGGGCATACCTCTGTAGGGCACTTTGAATGTAGTTGCATCCACCAGAATCTTCCTAAACTTCTAAATTTAAGATAAAGGCTTAATGTGAGCCTCATCATAATATCCCTTATTCTAAAGAGGAGACATCCACAGACGGATTTATGTTTTTGGTTTTTCGTTTTGAACCAGCAGTGGAAGGAATGATTCGGCAGTGTTGCCCTCCTGCTTTGAGAGAGTTGCTCTAAGATTGGATGGTCCGGGCATGACCTGCAGGCCCCTCCCCGTGGGCTCTTGGGAAGAAAGGCCATTGTGCTTTACGTAGCTTTTACATCCGTGCAGCTGTACCTGTTACTCATTTGTACTCACAGCCAATCAGGAGAGCGGGGCTTAGAGGAAAACTAGTCCAACAGGTTTGCCCGTCTATTTAAATGGGGGGGGGAAGCCGTGAAATTTGTGGATAAGGTCAAGGGTGAAACTGTTTTAAGGAGTATTAATTCTGATAACTGACTTTTATTTTCTCCAGGGTTTTGAAAATACTTTGGGGGCATTTGTGAGACTCTATCTTCACGGAGCTAGAGTGAGAGTAAAGGGAGCTGAAAGAAGTAAATAAAAAAGAGGGAATTAGAACAACGTGAACAGAGGGAAAGGAAAAACAATAGTGGAGGGGGGAGGAGGGGGGAAAAAAACAAGGGGAAGAGGGCAAGTGTTTCAGTGTCCCTTCTAGGCTTTGTGCAAACTCCGATCTTAGAATGAGTTTAATTAAAATAAGCGAACATCTGTAGTCTTCAATATCCAATATAGGGAACACTCTCCTGGGTCAGGGCTGAGGCTTCCGAGGAATATTCGTGGGAAATTGTGGTAGTTACTATCTCTTAACACTAACTTTGTCTTGGAAGTACATAGTTCCCTTGAACAATAGTAAAATGCTATATTCATAAAGCTTTTTTGTAGCTTGTAAATCTCTTACTCATACACTCACCATTTTATCCTCTTTCCGCCCCTGAGCGCTGCCCAGTAGGGAGCCCTAGTTTACAAACCATGACCTGCGGGTGCAGAGCTCCTAAGTAACTTCTGGAAGTCACTAGGACAGTTCTGGGAGGATTTGGTGTTGGAACACAGGCTTCTTTCCTAGAGCACGGCCCTGGAGCTACAGCTCACCACCTGCTGAAACCTGGACCTCATTGAAATGACCTTTAAATAAGTCTTCTTTAGATCTCACCAGAGACTCTTTACCCACTCATTGAGATTTTCTTCCCCTTTACCCTCTGGGATGGTTGGCTCTTCATGCTCAGGCATTGCCTTTTTATTTATAAATAGATGATGCAGATTTGCAAGGCTAGCTTTGAAGTCTTGGCAGATAATTACATGTATTTAGTTTTTTATTTTGTATTTATATCTGAATATAAGCACACCTGATGTCATGAAACAGTAGTTGGAGAAACAAATGATTACACACCTTAGGAAGATCTGCCTTAGGAGGCATTTGATTTGCTCCCTTCCTCCTCAACCCCAGAGAAGACATTTTATACCAGTTAATTCAAAGCACCAGTCCGGGCAGAGTTCTTTATTCCCTCCTCTGTGCTTATTTCCTCCTTTGGTAATTGGCAAAATTCTCTGGTTTGGAATGTCTCCTCTTCTGTCTTCTTCTGGGCAGGGCAGTAGGAGTGGGAATAGGAATAAGAGCACGTTTTGAGGAATCTCTTCAGCCAAACTAAAAAGAAAATAAACAGGTTTGGTAAGACTATTTATAAGAATTGATGCCTGACTCTGCTATTTGCCTGTTTAAAAAAAATTTTTTTTTTAATTCTTGAGAACATTAGGAGATAACTATGTTATCTGGATCAGTTAGACTTTAGCATATGCTTAGGAATATCATTTTTGTTCAAATTTCACAACTATGCACAATATAGAGAAACAAGTTCCTCTGGCTGTCTGCTCCTTCGTCTTGCTGTTCCAACTCTCTTTCCTCCTACACCTGCTGGCCCTTCTGGAGATAAAGTCCCTGCCTTTTGTGAGGAATTGCCGAGAGGGAGCCTAGTGATCGGGTTACAAATTGGAGGGAGGGATGTGGGTAAATATGTGTGTGAGGGGCGCGTAGGGGTCTGCCCATCACTAACCTAGGAGCTGGTCATTTTATTCAAATCACCCTGTACAGTAGTTGTTCAGCCTGTAAATGGACCTTAATTGCTTTATGCTCTCTCGTCATTGTTTATACAGTAAAAATACTTCAGCTAACAATTACTCCCTAAACGCATTCCTACTCATATTTCTCTGCCTTAAAGGGCATGGCAGGGGAGACATTTTGAACCAGACGTGTTGATGCCTGGAGGTCGGTATAGTGAGTATCTGTAACGTACACGAATTAATTCAGCCATTCATTCAACAGGCAGCCTATTATATTATAGAACTCTTCTGCCTTAGAGCCAAAATACATGGTGATTCTTAAAAATCTAGTATAAAACTTGAAAGTCTTATGTATAAATGTTTAAGGAGGTCATTTTTTAAGGCTTCTGTTACCTGACATAGGGCAGTGGCCACTTTGGAGAGTCTTTATATGGTACAGGTAAGAGATAGTGGATTAGGACCCAGGAAACCTGAGTGCTGGGTCCCACTCTGCCAGCGAGTAACTATGGACTTAGCCAGGTGATGCTAGGCAGCTGCCCCCAGGAGAACTCATCCCTTTCTTTACAAATGTGAGGATTTGGACTCAGTTATCTTTAGTCTTTAAATTGGGCCTTTGACACTTTTTAAATGAAAATACATATTTTATTTTATTTTTTTATTTATTTTATTTTTTTTAAAGATTTTATTTATTTATTCATGAGAGACAGAGAGAGAGAGGCAGAGGGAGAAGCAGGCTCCCAAGGAGCAGGGAGCCCGATGCGGGACTCGATCCCAGGACCCTGGGATCATGACCTGAGCCGAAGGCAGACGCTTAACCATCTGAGCCACCCAGGCACCCATGAAAATACATATTTTAAAAATATTTGTTACCGTTTCATAATAAATGTGTTAAGTACCAGTGTTCAAGTATATTTATGTTTCCAAGACTAATAACGATGGCAATGCTATACAAAAGACTTCTCTGGACTTGCTTCATTATGCTGAATACCATGTACAATTCTAGATGAATTATATTTTCAGGTAAAATTATATTTTCACCTGTTAGTAGGGAAGCATCAGAGCAATGCATTCTGTCTTTCTACAGAACCTACCACAATCTCCCTCTTCTGGGGAAAATATAACTGCTTTTTCATCTAAAACCCCATAATAACCTTCTTTTAGTGATTATGCAGGTATTTTATAAGACAACATTGGGAAAGTTTGGTGTTTGTTCATGTGGACTTCCAAGGAATTGAACGGGGAAACATCCAGAAGTTTTTTTTTTGTTTTGATTTGTTTTTGGTTATATTTATGCAGAAGTTTTTTGTTCTAAAAGGTGTTTAAGACCTCCCTTGGCAATTTATTTTGTGACTCTTAATAATGTTTCTGTGGGATAATGTTAAAAATCCACTTAAACTAGTGATATTAATGAAAGGATTTTATTTTACTAATATAAGAGAAACAATCCTGTGATTCCTGGTACATTTCTGCAGCCTTAAGAACGTCATGTAATGATATCTTGAAAAGCTGTTTCCTGGGGCGCCTGTTTGGCTCAATTGGTAGAACATGTGACTCTTGATCTCAGGGTTTTGAGTTCAAGCCCCACTTTGGGTGTAGAGATTACTTTAAAAAATTATAATAAAATCTTAAAAAAAAAGCTCTTTCCCCACATCATGTGAATTTGTCTTGTTGTGGGAGAAGATGAAAATTTGATCTGTATCTCCTCCACATTCACTGTGGTATTCCACGAATTAGAATCCCAATAAAGCAGAATTATAAAAAGTCCTAATGAAACATTTTAAAACAGTAACCAAACATCAGTTTTCTTTTAAGAAAGCATATACCTATAAGAGCTTGAAGTCTCATGCAATCTCATTTATGAAACTTTTTCCATTTGCTTAAAGATGAGATCAGAATAAAAACAAAGAATTTCCTTATTGTTTGTTGAATGTTGATCACATGATGCAGTTGCATGGAGATAACTGTACCAGGCTAAAAGAAACCCACACTTATTCCTGTATGATATATGTATGTATGAGTGTATATATATATATATATATATATATATATATATATGTATATATATATGTATTTTAAAACTCGGTATGTGATAGGGGCACCTGGGTGGCTCAGTTGGTTAAGCATCTGCCTTGGGCTCAGGTCATGATCCCGGGTCCTGGGATCGAGCCCCATGTCAGGCTCCCTGGTCAGCGGGGAGCCTGCTTCTCCCTCTCCTCCCCACTTGTGCTCTCTCTCACTCTCTCTGTTTCTCTCTCTCAAATAAATAAATAAAATCTTTTAAAAAGACTGGGTATGTGATAAAGATCAAAAATGTCTTAATGCCACTGTTTTTTTTTGATTAAAAAAGAAAATTGCATTTTTTTAAATTATAAACTTTTATCTCTATCTGTGATTCTGGAAATGGGGCCTGAACCAGCAGCATCAGCATCACCTGGGAATTTGTTAGAAATGCAAATTTTGGGGCCCATCCCAGATCTCTAGAATCTGAAACTGGGAGGATACCACCAACTAGCTCTCCAGGTGGTTTTGATGCACACTGAAGTTGGAGAACCACTGATCTCTGATTCTAGATATAATCAATTCAGTTTTTCCATGCGATGAAAACATTTCTGATCATTTTAGGGACAAAGGAAAATTAGGTTTCGATTTCAAAATACTTTCCTGTTAATACTTTCCTACACACACACACACACACACACACACACACACACACACACACACACACTCTGCTCCTTAGTTTATTAAAAACAACAACCAACATGGGTTGGATTAGTTGTTTACTTTTGTGTGTTTTACTATGACTTTGTGTAAGTGCAGCCCAGTGGTTCTCAGTATTGTAATTACTTGGAGGGCGTTATAAAAAAGCAAAAGCAAAAAAAAAAAAAAAAAAAGCTAAGACCAAAGTCTTATCCCCAGAAATTCTGATTTAATTGATAAGCTAGGGGTTGGTAGGTTTTTCAGGCATCTCTAGTTCTTACAAGCATCCCAGGTGATTATAATGTATGGTCACAGTTGAGAGCCACTGGAATGTAGCCATATGTTCAAAGATTGGCTCACCTATCACATAACAGTCCCTTAAAAATTATATAGGTAAATTAGGTCCTTCCATTATTATTATTATTTTTTTTAAAGATTTTATTTATTCATTTGAGACACAGAGATACAGAGAGAGAGAGCATGAGCAGGGAGAGAGGCAGAGGGAGAAGGAGAAGCAGGCTTCCCGCTGAGCCAGGAGCCCGATGTGGGACTCGATCATGGGATCATGACCTGAGCCAAGGCAGACTCTTAACCATCTGAGCCACCCAGGCGCCCCGGGTCCTTCCATTATTTTAAGCGAATTATCTTTGGTGTATGTGCGATTAGAAAATAATTTGTTTTCCAGTAGGTTACTGTACTGTTGACTGGTTGACCATGTTATTAATAAGGTTTTATCACTCTTAATTCTCCTTCTTGGCTTTACCCTGAATCCCTTCTTATCCAAAGTGCACTCCACATACCTGCATCATCCCATGTCATCAGAGAGTTTACAAGTAAATAATCTGGGCCCACACACAAGACGTACTGAATCAGAATTTGCATTTTAACACTGTCCCTTTGGAAATTTGCCTTCACATTAAAGATTTTTGATAACATAAAGCTTAAAATTGGGGTGAATTAACTTTTTCTCCTTTTTTTTCCCTTAACAGCTATTTATCTGGTCTTGACTACTTTTGTCAACCAAATCATATCAATTTCATTAAACCTATTTTTAAATTTGTTTTTTTCGGTAAGTTTTATAATTGTAAGGGATCTCCAAGACCATCTAATGTCATAGTCTTGCCTGGCAGGAGAAGGAAATTAGGCACAGAAAAATTAAATGACTTGGCCCAAATTACAAAAGCTATTGATTGGGGAATCCATAGATGCATGCCATATATATTATTTTTTCTTGCATTATTGAGACTTCGTTATGGGGTCACTTAAAATGATATTATTTTCATAATATAAACAACTTGAAATGTGAGCTGACTGAAATGACAGTCTTAGGTTACCCAAGTATGACATATATCCAAAAAACCAAAACTTTAAATACACAGTGACATTTCTTTAGATTATCTATCTAGTGTGACACTAATTAAGTTTACTAATACACTAATATTTCAAATTATGTTACAATTTGTGGGGTTAAGTGATAATGAGAAGGTTGAATATATAATATTAAACTGAAAATTGAAAGGTACTGTCATGTCCTTATAAATTACTCAGACTGTCTTCTCGAGATATCATAGGTACTTTATAACAGGACATTAAAAACATATACTTTGTGATTGCTTGCTTGTTTATTCTGAATTCCTCAAGATCTTGAGCTGGGCCTTATGCTTTCTGAGTACCCTGGCACAACTGAGCTTTAACTCTGGTCTTTATGTTTCAGATCCACATGCCCTTTGAATCACTTGTGTTTCTCTTCATGCACATAAAGATTGAGTATTAGATCCTTGTCTTTCAATCTGGTGGTTGAATTGCATCAAAATCTCCAGATGCTTATTAGAAATGCAGATTTTTGTTTTTTTTCCCCCCAGACTTCCTAACAGCCTGTGTGATGAAGCTCCCGAATCCGCATTTTTAGTAAGCACCACAGGTGGTTGTTTTGGACAGGAACTTTTGAGGACTATTTCATTAGATAATTAGTTTTTTGTGTGTTTAATATAGTTATATTAAATCACTAGTATTGAGCATTAATTTGATACATACTCTATACAAGGGTACTGACTGGCAATATCTGTTGGTATCCATATCATCCTATTTTTCTTTCCCCTCTTTTGCTTATTTTTATCTTATCTTCTCACCCGATGATGCCGGAGAAGTGCCCAGGAGGGCCAGGCCAGCTCTCACTGATAAGGGAATAGCATTGGGTTTCTCATGACAGCTTCACCGTCTGTACTAGATGCCTGACAAGATACTGGTAGTGTAGAAGAGTGGTAAGTGCAGCTAACTTGGAATGCTACAAGAACAACAAAGGCCAACAAAAGCATTCTTTATAGCCTCTCCTTCACAAGGAGGTTTTTGGTGGGCCCCTTGGCGTGTGTCTAAGTCCCAGGTGCAGAATTAAAATTTTTGAATGGTATTGCTACTGGTTTATTCCTTTCAGTATTTTGTGTGTATAAAGAAAGATCTGCCTGTGTGGTACCTTTAGAAATTTACATTAGTCTCATTTTCTTTAAGGTGACGTGGCATTGTCAGGAATGTGGTATTAATGATAGTATATTTTCTATTGTGCCTTTTGATTTTGTTATTAGACGCAAAAGCAATATTTAAAAAACGAAAGTGACTGTGTTAGAAATTGTGACTAAAAGCTTTTGACAAGTAGCTTTGGATGAATTTACTATTATTAATTTTTTTAATGTGTGAAATGGAATCCAATGTCTTCCTTTGCATTTAGCATATTCCAGTTGTATTTCTGTAGTTAAGTCACACACTTCCAATACAAATACGGAAGTATCTGTGATTTTCCTGAATGACTCAAAACCATGAATGTGGGAAAGTGGTTGACTGCCAGCCTCCCGTCCCCAGTCAGGGTGTTCCCATTTCACAGCCAGATTTTAGGGGACTCCTGCCTTTCAGCGCTTTACTTGCAAGACAGTCCTAATTAACTTCAGAGCACAAGCTTTTGCCTGCTTATGAAACTAAATGCGTAAGCCTGGGCTGTTGACCAGTTCTCTAGCAATAAAGCAGAGTTTCCCCCCAGTCTGCCCACAACGTTTTTTTTTGTTTTTTTTTTTTTTCCAGCTTTATTTTCTTCACGTCATGGGATGAAAGTGGGATACGGTTGAGGATATGAACCTCTGCAGTATACTAGATGCTAGATCTTGCTCAGGTTCTCCTCAATCGTCTTCTCCTCGTCTGGGAAATGGGAACAACTCTTTTTCCTTGGCGTGGAGTCTCCATGTGAAATGAGATCATGCTCATAAAGCCTATAAGGCAGGGAAAGTGCAGAATACATAGTACAGCTCTTTTTAAGATCCGCTGTTTATCGATGGTTTTATGTTAGGATATAAGGCGCGAGCTCGAGGGCGACCAGCTTGTTCCGGTTTGCCCAGATAACAACACTGGAAGGTCCACACCCCGATAATCCCCTCCGTTCCGGGCAAGGCAGGATGGCCAGTCACCCCAGTGCTGCACACAGAGACTCAAAATAACGGTAAAAGCAGAGAGAAAAAAAACCAAACAAACAGTAAAAGTACAGAAAAAAAGTAGTTCAGTGGCTTTGAAAAAAGTAGTTGCGTTGCTTCACGGAGAATGCTCGTCACCGGCGTGGGCAAGGCGGGGCTGATCATCCGAGTATCTTTGCTGTCGCCGGGTTCCTGCTTTGTACTTCTACCTGCGGGGTCCAGGATGTTAATCATTACCGTGTTCTCCCTCCGGCCGCCAGGGAAGTGAAAAGTGAAACCTCTAAAGGCATACATTAGAGATCGCACGTATCACTTCTGCTTCTAGCCCGTGTCCGTTCACCAGAACTTAACTTAGAGGGCTCAAACTAGCTCCGGGAGACGCTGGGAAGTGGTTTCAGCCTTCGTGTCGGTGAGCCAAGCTAAAGTAGAGGATTCCATTACTAGAAAAGAGGAGAAAAATATATGCCATTGCTGTCTCTTGTATCCCTACGGTGGCATCCAGCAAACTTCAGCTTCTTGTCCATTCTTTTGTTATTTAATATACAAGCTTTTTTTTTTTTTTGGTCATTTACACATTGAATGTGTAAGAAGTTCATAAATAAGATGCAGAAAGTTCCCTAGACTTAAGGAAAAGCTTAAATGGAATCTGTACTTTGCTACTTTCTTCCTCTAACTGCAATACCCATTACCTTAGAAATTGTCTCTATAATTGAGACGTGTAACTAACTTCAGTGCCTCAGGCAAAAACTTTTGATTTAGAATTTTGTTTAGAGGTAAGGCAATTGTTAAAATTGCATTTCATTCATTTAAGATTAAAGAAAACGATGGCGATGCCTGTAGTCCAGCTGCATATCCAGGTTCAAAATCACAAGTGCAGTCAATTCATTCAGTAAATATTTACTGAGTACTTACTACATAGTTAGCAAAGGGAATAAAATAGTTACCTACTTTTACTAAAATCTCCAACCTTTTGGAGCTTAAATTATGCTAAAGGATACAGAAATTAGTTTTTGTTTTGTTTTGTTTTGCTTTTTAAAATTGAAGTCAAATTAGCGTTCAGTGTCGTATTACTTTTAGGTGTACCATAGTGATTGGACAATTCTACACATTACTCAGTGTTCACAATGTTATTGTTATTACAGTATTATTGACTGTATTCCCTGTGTTCTACATTTCAATTCCATGACTTAATTATTTATAACTGGAAGTTTGTACCTCTTAAACCTTTTTATCTATTTCATCCCCACCACCTTCCCCTTTGGCCACCACCAGTTTGTTCTGTTTTTAAAGTGTGTTTTTTGTTTGTTCATTTGTTTTGTTTTTTAGATTCCTTATATAAGTGAAATTATATGGTGTTTGTCTTTCTCTGACTTGTTTCACTTAGCATAATACCCTCTAGGTCCATCCATGTTGTTGCAAAGGGCAAGATCTCATTCCTTTCTATGGCTGAGTAATACATTGGGCGTATACACCACATCTTCTTCATCCAGTCGCCTATTGATGGACACTTCGGTGGCTTCTATATTTTGGCTTTTGTAAATAATGCTGCAATAAACATAGGGGTGCATATATCTTTTCAAATTTGTGTTCATTTTCTCTGGATAAATACCCAGTAGTGGAATTATTGGATCCTATGACATTTCTATTTTTAATTTTTTTGAGGAATCTCTGTATTGTTTCACACAGTGCCTTGCACTGATTTACATTTCCATCAACAGGGCACAAGGTTCCCTTTTTCTCCACATCCTCACCAACACTTTTTATCTCTTATCTTTTTGTTACTAGTCTTTCTGACTGGTGTGAGGGGATATCCCACTGTGGTTTTAATTTGCATTTCCTTGATGATTCCTGATGCTGAGCATCTTTTTGTGGGTCTGTAGGTCATCTTTATGTCTTCTTTGGAAAAATGCCTGTTCAGGTCCTTTGCCTATTTTTTGATCAGATTTTTTGGGGTTTTTGGTGTTGAGTTGTAGAAGTTCTTTGTATATTTTGGTTATTAACCCCTTATCGGATATATCATTTGCAAATATCTTCTCCAATTCCCTGGGTTGCCTTTTTATTTTGTTGATGGTTTCCTTTGCTGTGCAAAAGATTTTCATTTTTGTGTAGTTCCGGTAGTTTATTTTTTGCTTTTGTTTCCCTTACCTGAGGAGACATATCTAGAAAAATGTTGCTAAGGCTGATTTCCAAGGGATTACTGTCCATATTTTCTTTTAGGAGTTTTATGGTTTCAGGTCTCACATTTAGGTCTTTAATTCATTTTGAGTTTATTTTTGTGGATGGTGTAAGTGGTCCAGTTTCATTCTTTTGCATGTGTCTGTAAGTTTTCCCCGTTTCCCAACGCCACTTAACTGAAAAGACTATCTTTTCCCCATTGTGTGTTCTTGCCTCATTTGTCACAGGTTAGACCATGTAGGTGTGGGTTTATTTCTGGACTCTCCTGTTCAATTGATCTGTGTGTCTATTTTTGTGCTGGTACCATAGAGTTTTGATTACCATGGCTTTTTGTATGTCTTGAAATCGAGATTGTGATACCTTCAACTTTGTTCTTCTTTCTCAGGATAGCTTTGGCTATTTGGGTCTGTTGTGGTTCCATACAAATTTTAAGATTATTTGTTCTAGTTCTATGAGAAATGCTGTTGGCATTTATTTAAAAGCACTAGTAATGATTCCTAATTAGTCTTTACTTTGATGGATTTGATATTTATTTTTCATTTTACTGGATGGTATTTTCCTAGGCTTACTTATAAAAGGTGCTTTGAAGAGAGGTGAAATTATTCTAATAGTATTTCATGTAGTACCAAGGTTGACCTCTGGTGGTAGTTATGATTGATAGATTTTTTCATGTTATTGCAGTCCTCATAATACTCAGTGCCAGGGAAACTTAAAAGTCCTGAGAATTTTAGCTGTTCAGTTTACCAGACTACATAATCTGCTTTGAGGACTAAATAATTCACTTCGTTTTTCTAAATAGCTCAGTTCACCACATACAGACATGATTTTAAATTTCCCAATAGGTTTTATTTTGTTTTTCCTTTAATGCAGAAACACCCTGATCAATTCTTGTTTAAAATGATAGTCTATTTTTTTTTTTTTGAGTTTTTACTCAATACCAGTTAGTTAACATACATGTAATATTAGCTTCAGGTGCACAATATAGTGATTCACCATTTCCACACATCACCTGGTGCTCATTCACAAGCGCTCTCCTTAATCCCCATCCCCTAGGTCTCCTCTCCCCCCACCCCCCCACCTCCCCTCCGGTAACCATCAGTTTGTTCTCTGTAGTTAAGAGTCTGTTTCTTGGTTGGTCTTCTCTCTTTCTCTTTTTTCCGCCCTGCTTTGCTCCTGAACTGCTGAGCTGCTGGGCTGGTAGACTGTCAAAAGTTAAATTGTTTCCTGTAGCTTAGGTGTTTGTTTGCCATTTTTTTTTTCCTATATAGTTCATCCTCATGTATGCTTTACAGCTCCGCGTTATTCATAATTTAACCTCAAATAGTAAAAACCAGAGGAAGGATTCTTTCATGTGGTAGCCAGTGGTGATTCTCTAGTGTTTGTTGTTGTTTTTTGTTTTTTTAATAAGTAGATGGAAATAGCATTTTAAAGTAAGGTTTCTAGAGGCCTAGAAAGGTAGGTGTTAAAATCTGGTATTTTAGACTCCTGTTTGAGAAAATGGGAAAAATAAGGGATTCAAGAAGTCTATTTTTTTTAATCTTTAAAAAATCTCAGTAGTATAGAGGTGCCTGGGTGGCAAAGTTGGTTAAGCATCCACATTTGGCTCTGTGCTGAGCAGAGTCTACTTAAGTAAAGACTCCCTCTCCTTTTCCCTCTGACCCTCCCCCAGCTCTCTCTCTCTCACTCTGTGAAATAAATAAATAAATCTCAGTAGTAAGAAGATGTGGGGTGTGTAAGAAGAAGATGGAATATTATGCACCCACCAAAGGGAGTGAAATCTTGCCATTTGCAACGACGTGGATGGAACTAGAGGGTATTATGCTAAGTGAAATAAGTCAATCAGAGAAAGATGATTATCATATGATCTCACTGATATGTGGAATTTGAGAAATAAGGCAGAGGCTCATAGGGGAAGAGAGGAAAAAATGAAACAAAACGAAACCAGAGAGGGCGACAAACCATAAGAGACTCTTAATCTCAGGAAACAAACTGAAGGTTGCTGGAGTGGAGGGGGGTGGGGGGGATGGGGTGGCTGGGTGATGGACATTGGGGAGGGTATGTGCTATGGTGAGTGCTGTGAATTGTGTAAGACTGATGAATCACAGACCTGTACCCCTGAAACAAATAATACATTATATGTTAATTAAAAAAAAAGTGAGGTAAAAAAATAATCTCAGTAGTATATTGGGATGTTCTGTTGTCCATTTCAGCTGAAGTGAACCATTGAGGCTTAGGAGCAGGAACAATATAGCTAATCTATTTTTTTCTGGTATTCTAAGGGTTTGGCTTTAGAGGGATCACTTTTGCAAATGAGTGTTTTGAATACGCAGCAGTCAAGTAAAGCACTGATATCCTTGCTGAACTAATTTGCACTTAAATGTTGACTGGCTTCCCTTTGGTGAGAGGTGGGCACGCTTACTAAAATTGGCCCTGTTTCTTGTCTTGCATGCAAGCAGAGAAATAATTTTTAACCTAAAGAAGAAAGGGTGGGCTGATATGCAACATGAAATTGTTTAGAGTCTTGGAATTCTGGGTTTTCTTCCATCTTGTGACGGTGGAGTACCGTCAAGTAGTAGTAGCATCTCAGAACCAAGAGAGAACTTGGAGGAGAAAGGGGAGCATTAGTGTCTAGTGTTGGAGAGAAGTCCAGTGAGATAAGTGTTGGGGGAAGAGGGCATTTGTTTGAATATTATGAGGTATTTAGTGCCCTTAACATTGAGTGTTTGGGCAGAGTGGTGGTGGAGACAATGCCAGGCTGGAACCATTAGGGGAGTAAGTGGAAGCCAGCAAGTAGACATGGATATTTTAAGACATTTGATTCCAGGAGTGGGAGTGGAAGTAAAGTTCCAGCGAAAGGGGCATGGCAGTGGAATGAGTGTGTTATAAATATTACGTATTTTGTGTAGAAAACTTCAAAAACCTGGAAATACAAAAGTAGGAAGAGAAAAAAATCCCTCAATTGGAAAAATCCAAATTTACTATCGATAAGTTTGTTACTTACTTTGTGAGTAGGCATCATCATTTTATGTATGTATATGATATATATAATTTGGTTTCTTTTATGTTATGAGCATTTTCTCATGTTAAAAATGTTTAAAACATAGTTTTAATGGTTCTGTAATACTCCATTGTAAAATGTACCACGATGCAATTAATCCTGTATTGCTGGATTCCTTGTGGTTTCTGGCTGTTTGCTGTTACGAGCGAATACAGGAACATCTTTGTGCATACATGTTGGTATTTCTGATTTAGAGTAGTTACAGAAACGTAAAATGATGTGCCAGTTGTTTTCCAAAGCATTTGCACCAATTTACATTTTCACCACCTGCCTAAAACTGCGTTACCATTAAAATGATGTTGCTAATTTTATGAAAGAAAAGTCTAGTTTGTTTTGTTCAGTCATTCAGCAGCCTTAAGCTCCTTGCCTCTAACTGGGAGGTTGGGTTCAAACCATGTGTATGGACGCAGCATGTCCGGGGAGCAGCGCTTTCTCTAGGGTGCTCAGAGGAGGAGCCAGTCTCCACCTCCCGCCTGCCAGCAGTAGGAGGCTTTTACCCTGAGTGCTCAGTTCTGATCCCTCTTCAGGCAGCTCATCTCTGTATCTAGAGAACTGATGTGCGTTTGGGGAGTAAATGCAGCCGCCTCTGCTTTGCCCCCATAGGAGTGAAGGGAAGATGTAATAGATGGGGAAAACTGCCTTAGCTCCCCTTTTTTCCTTGATTTCTTGCTCCACCCACTACTCTTGCTCCCGGGCTTGTCCACTTAAGCGCGCAGCCATTCTGGAAGCAGTTTTCACCTCTGCTAATAGGATCCTCTTCTGTGTGTTCTGGTCAGGACTTCCTCATACTTATTGTTCGTTGTCTAGAAAGTTGTCAAAAATCCATTACACTGATGACTGTAGCCCAGCCCACACCTCATTACCTCGTACCAATTTTCAGAGATAATTAGGTATTCCCGTTTTCTGCTTTCCTATCATTTCTGAAGAAGCATTAGGGAGAAAGGAGTAGAGACATTTGAGTTCAGTCAGTCATCTTGGACTGGAAACGTCCGCCCCAGATGTTTTAAACATTCCGAAAAGATTTTATGATTTTATAGTCAAATGTAATAATATCTGCAGTGAAGATTTCTTTCTTTGCTTTATGCTCAGATTGTTTTTTTTCTCTTTCCAGAGATCATTTAAAGCTCAACACTTTTATTGGCTGTATTTAAAAAAAAATTAACACTGTTCTATCTGATTTACTTGGGGGAAAGTCTAGGGTAAAAAATTCAGTGATTTTGTTTCTCAAATATAAAGCCAATTTTTAACACTCCATTTCAAGTAAGTTATTCCTTCCTCATCTACTTGTGCTCCCTTCATCTCATGTTACGTTCATATTTATTCAAGGAATTCTTATAGGCTACCTACTCTGATCCATTTATTTGAAGTAGGATTCTTGGACTAAATCCATAGTGTTTTAATTATTTTTAAAAATATGCTTTAATATTTACCTTGCTGCCCCAAGGCTTTACTGTTTCTTTTTAAAAAGTGTATTCTCTCTTCTTGCATATTCTAACAAGTGAACATGGGTATAATTTGGTCAAATTCCAAACCAAACAAAATGAAATCTCTAGTGGGATTTCACGGGGCATTTATTCAGTCTATTTATAATATGGGAAGGATTGACTTTTATCAAATACCGTCTTTCATTAAAATAATAGAGTATTTCTATACACTTAGTATTATTTCTATGTGTATGCCTTTAGGGAAAGGCTTGCCATACTTAGTATAGCAAACAAATATTCTTTTTAGTTCATTTTAAAGGTACTTTATGTACTTTTTTGTTATTGTAAATGAGATACTTTGATCACATATTATTCAAAAACAATACTTATTATTTTTATCAAGAGAAGAATAACATATGTCCATTATAGAAAATGTTAAATTAAAATCCCTTGTAACTTACACTATTATATACATATTATAAGGAATATGCATTTCACTTAGTAATATGCATTTAAGTTTCTTCCCTGTCTTTTAATGGTTTGATAGTTCATTTTCTTTTTAGCACTGAGTAATACTCCGTTCCAGTTATCTGTCCATTTTCCTACTGGAGGACATCTTGGTTGCTTCCAAGTTTTCGCAATTATGAAGAAAGCTGCTAGGCACATCCATGTACAGGCTTTTGTGTGCACATAAGTTTCAGCTCTTTTGGGTAAATACCAAGGAGTACAATTGCTGGAGCATATGTTAAGAGTATATTTAGTTTTGTAAGAAACCGCCAACCTGTCTTCCAAAGTGGCTGTACCATTTTACATTCCCACTAGCAATGAATGAGAATTCCTGTTGCTCCGTATTCTCTCCAGCATTTGGCATCGTCAGTGTTCTGGATTTTGGCCATTCTGATGGGTGTGTAGTGGTATTCCATTGTAATTTTAATTTGCATTTCCCTGATGACACCTGATGTGGAGCATCTTCTCATATGCTCATTTGCCATCTGTATATTTTCTTTATGAGTTGCTTATTAAGGTCTTCGGCCCTTTTTAAAATCAGGTTGGTTACTTTCTTATTGTTGAATTTTAAGAGTTCTTTGTGTATTTTGGATAGCAGTCCTTTATCAGATGTGTTTTTCGCAAATATTTTCTCCCAGTCTGTGGCTTGTCTTCTCATTCTCTTGACATTATCTTTCTCAGAGCAGAAGTTTTTAATATTAATGAACTCCAGCTTATCAGTAGACACACTCTGATAAGTCTTGACTAGCAAGAATCTTACCATTTGTTGGTAATTGTGTTAGTCATTCTGTTATCCACCACAGTGATGTGTATGAGATTAAAGTGCTATTGTAGTCCTTCATAATTAGTCTTGTATTTAAACAACAGAATAACACTTGTACAAATGATGTTTCTTTGTTGGTAATCAGTATTTTTTTCATGAAGATCTAGTAAACATTATTTTTAGAAGGTATTTTGTCACACAGATAGTGATATGTTTGCATAGTTACTTTTGGAATCTATATATACAGAATGTATGCACTTTTTCTGACCTTATATTAGTACTGTAGCCACTAGTACTAAATTAATTTAGCCGCATGTTAAAATTTAAAATTCAGTTCCTCAGTCACACCAGCTACACTTCAGCTCCTCAATATTGGATAGTGGGGATATAAAACATTTTTATATTCACAGAAAGTTCTATTGCACAGTGCTCTTCTTGAACATAAGCAGTTGTGCATTAAAAAAACAACAGTTTTCTGTGATTTTTTTTTTTTACTTCGTAGTAACTACTGAAATAAAATACTAAAATAAAAAAGGAAGAATAGAATAAAAAACTCAGTGAAAGGATTTGTTTCCCTACTGTTGGTTTTGTGTCTTAGTTATTTATGATAGATAAAGCAATGGTTTTAACTGTAGCTGAATGAACTGTGCCTTCACTGCTCAGCTAGATGCAAAACACAGTGGGCGGAGCAGTTCCTGCGACTGGACCATCAACCTGTCTGTCTTCGTGGGCATGCAAACAGTGACAGGTAGTATTAATCACAGCAGCAGACTCTAGCTTCTGCAATAACTGTATTTGCATAAATCTCATCCCTAGAATTAAGAACATGTCTACTGAGAATCCCTAATTTTTAATTCCTTGGAATTGGGAGGCTGCACCAGAGAGACATAATAGAGAGACAGTACAGTAGAATAAAGGCCCGGAAAATTTCCTCCAAGATTGGCTATTTAATTTTTTTTCTTTATTGACCTTATAATTATAGAATAAACTTTACTTGATTGCTATAGAAATAGTGTTTTCTCCAAATTTATTTTTTTAAAGCCTTCATTTAATTCAAACAACATTTAACATAGGCTATTACATGCTTATAATGTGCTTTACTTCTATTTATTCTTAATGGTATAGTGTCAGCTCAATTAGAAATAGTTTGAAAATTCCCTTGGAATGAGAGAGGGAAAAGGCATCTGGAAATATAACGCATTTCATAGTTCAATCTTGATATTAGAAGAATCTATCATTTGCCTGCTATTGATTTCTTTTTGTTTTTTTAGGTTGCTTGCAGTATTTGAATGTTGAGAAGGTATAGTTGCTAAAACTGCATTTAGATGGTGGGAATTTGTACGAGTAGGGTGGCTAATATGTGATAATGAGTAAACATGGGTGTTGATTTGGTCAGGTGTAAATCTTATTTTAAGTTGTTCCTTCAAGTAAAAAGATCCAGTTTGCACGGGTAGCTATTGTTTAGATCTTTTCTCTACTTGGATGCTAATTTAGAATCTAAGTAAAACTCTACTGAGTAAGGTAGGGGGAGTTGGCACACTGTATAGCCCCCACAGGTAGGGCACATATTTCTAAAAAATGACAGAGGACAACTCTAAATATTGTACCTAATCTCCTACCATGAAAGGGTAGGAGAAGTGGTAGGTGTCACGTGTACAGCCATCATCTAACTTACCCTTTGCACCTGAGTTACAGATACAACACAAAGGAGGTGTGGTCTGGGATATATTCATTCATCATCACTTCTTCCATAAGCATTTACAGAGATCCGGTTAACTCTCTTGAATTTTTTCTATTAAAAGTTTCTCATGTAATGCCCTGAAACAAATTGGCAAATTGATAGCGAGATTACGTAAATAGAGACTGCCAGGATATATAAGGGTATTTAGGTAAAAGGGAAATTCACATTAAAGATAAATTTTTCCTGTAGAAAAATGTCTTTTCTATAGAACCGTTACTTGAAAGGACTATCTTTTATTTTTTAAAACTTAACCTTTCTTTGGTATGCTGTGGTCGTAATTGGAAATGTAACTGCCGTGATAAAATGATTTAGAAAGAGATATACATGCTAATGCACCCAGAAATCAAAAATCTTGGCTCTTCTTCCTGGGATTAACATTGATGTTCAGTTAAAAGTTTTCATAGATAACTCATAGCGATTATGCAAAGAAGAGAGATCTTTGGACATTCCATGTTACAGAAGTTTTATTTCAGATTTTCAAGAATCTAGTTCTCTATTATTGATGCAGTGTGTGCTCTGAAATGGATACATTTTAAATATATTTAGTTTCTGTCCGCTTTGCTGTCAGTTCGATACTCTAAAAAATTATCTTTCAAAAATAGGTAATTAGAACAAATATCAGGATACTTTTACACTGACGAAGTATTGGATCATGAGATACTTCGAAAAAAGCCTCTGTGATTGTTTTGAATGCTAAGAATTGTATTTTGTTTTAAGTAGTTTTCCGGTTTTCGTTTCAGCTATGAAGTCTTACACTCCGTATTTCATGCTCCTGTGGAGTGCTGTTGGGATGGCGAAGGCTGCCAAAATCATCATCGTGCCGCCAATTATGTTTGAAAGCCATATGTACATTTTCAAGACACTAGCCTCAGCCTTGCACGAGAGAGGCCACCACACAGTGTTTCTTCTCTCCGAAGGCAGAGACATCACGCCATCTAATCATTACAGCCTCCAGCGCTACCCAGGGATTTTTAACAGTACCACCTCGGATGCTTTCCTGCAGTCCAAAATGCGGAATATTTTCTCTGGGAGATTGACAGCAATCGAACTGTTTGACATACTGGATCACTATACCAAGAACTGTGATATGATGGTTGGCAACCGTGCCCTGATTCAGGGTTTGAAGAAAGAAAAGTTTGACCTGCTGCTGGTGGACCCTAACGACATGTGTGGATTTGTGATAGCCCATCTCTTAGGGGTTAAATATGCTGTATTTTCAACTGGCCTTTGGTATCCTGCAGAAGTGGGTGCTCCTGCCCCATTAGCTTACGTGCCAGAGTTTAACTCACTCCTCACAGACCACATGAACTTGCTGCAAAGGATGAAAAATACCGGCGTTTACCTCATTTCCAGATTAGGGGTCAGCTTTCTGGTTCTTCCCAAATATGAAAGGATAATGCAGAAGTACAACCTGCTGCCAGAGAAGTCAATGTACGACTTGGTCCATGGGTCTAGTCTGTGGATGCTGTGTACAGATGTGGCACTGGAGTTTCCGAGACCCACTCTGCCTAATGTTGTGTACGTAGGAGGAATCCTCACCAAACCGGCCAGCCCACTACCAGAAGTAAGGTTTGCTGAACTCCTTGGTAGTAATCTTTTCTAAATATGAAGGTCAATTTGTCAGCTTTGATTTTTGGAAGAGATGGGATTGGTTATTGTTGGCTAACAAGTGCTACTCTCAAAAGTAGCTAAGGCTACCTAGAGCCTACTCTGAGGTCCCTTCCCTTGAGGATGCGCCATTCCCTTGGAGCACGTTCCTGCTTTGAAGGAGCGTTTCTACGATGCTGGGAGGCCATTCTGCCATATGGTCAAAAGACGAGCTGGGAGATAGACTTTTGATTAAGTAATAACTGTAGTATGTGAGGAGAATGTAGTTAGCTTGCTTTAATGAGCGTAAGTGGTTTTGCTTTTAATTAAACCCAGAGTTCGCTCTGTTTTCTCCCAGATAGCACAATCACCGACTAGTCTCCATGGCTAGATCAGGTTCAGTGAAGTCAAATAAACAGAAACCATGTGAAGAGAGGTTCTTCTTTCAGCAGTCATAGCCACTAAAAAGCTTATGTCCAACAATGAAAATGAGGTAGTCACTTCTGTCAAACTCAGGAGCCAGCTAATTTTTAGTAAGCAGCTGTAACTGTTTTAAAGAAACCCCATTGCGATTCCATTTCAAAGATGGAATTGATTGCACTTTAACAAAACCCTGTCTCCTAAGTCAGACCTAAATTCTTTTTCTGATTGAGCTGTCAGTGAATCCCTTGTGTTCTCTTCTCCATCCTAGTTTGTTTTGTGTTAGGTAACTCAAACTCGCAGGAGCCAAACTTGAGTATCTGTCGTTGTAGGGTTTTTTTACCTCAGGCTGGCTCTCTGGGTTTGATCTCAACATCTGATGGCATTTACCTGGAAGCAACAAGTTGATCTATGATTTTGCTCTTTATTGAAACTCTTTCTACTCTTGAAAATCTGAAAAGACACACAATAACTCTGCTAAATCTCTGGTCACTACATATAAAAACACTTGTCAAAGCCTTGTTGAAGAGCAAATCCAGATTTTTTTCATTTAGGCATCTGATAAGGACAGTCACTGGGCAGAATTTTCTCATGGAGAAATAACGTGATTGGAATATGTAGCCTGTAGATTTTTCTAATCCTTTGGAAGTACATTTAATAAGTAATACCTTGATATATTTCACATAACATGAAGAAATAGAGCTTGCCAGATTTGGGGCCCATACCACCCGAGCATTTCATGCCGCCGATGCCAGTGGAGGCTGAGGGCGTAGCTCTCTCTGACTTCAACTGTAAAGGATAGGAACTTATCTCAGCCTTTCTCAGCCATTCCTGAGTTTAGCCAAGCCCATTTCAAATCCTTAAATATTCTCTGCCAGAGTCACCGTGTGATTTATTAACTCCCTTTCCTAAAGGTAGGGAAAATCAGATTGAGAAGGAACTTCTAAAAGACTCATTGATAAGCAAGACTGTCTTTACTCTGAGTCAGTCAGAATGTTACACAGATCAGCCCCGTTTCTCCAGGTCTCCATTTTTTTCCCCAAGCAGAGCCCTGCCCTTCTGCCTTGCTCCTTTTGTCTCCCTTCTTTAGCCACCGGATTGAAGAAGGAATGGATGATAAAAGGAATGTTCTGATGAATCTTCAGTCCCTGTACATTCGTGTTGAGTTGCAGCAACTTACACTACATAGCATAAGTACAGAATAATATTTTATATATATTTTTTCTATCCTCTACCCTTCATTAAGATACATAGCATGCGAGAATGCTGCTTTTTTCCCTATAACCCAAGCTTATCTTTCCCCCTATGGGTCCCTCTGCCTGTTAGTTTCACTATTTTATTTTACTTTTAAAGCGCCTTTTGAGTGGGTTTGGAGCCTTATGTAAGGTTATTACCCAAAATGTTTTCTGATTTGCATAATTTCTAGGTTTTTTAAAAAATATTTTATTTATTTATTTGAGAGGGAGAGGATGAGAGATAGAGGGGGGAGGGTCAGAAGGAGAAGCAGACTCCCCACTGAGCAAGGAGCCCGATGTGGGACTCAGTCCCGGGACTCGAGGATCATGACCTGAGCTGAAGGCAGTCGCTTAACCAACTGAGCCACCCACGCACCCCGTACATAATTTCTAGTTTGATATTGGCTTGACTTACCTTGTGGGCTTCCCTGTTCTTTTTTTCCTCTTTCGGCTTTTTGTAATGATTCTTTTGAAAATGTGTTTTTTATTTACAATGACCACTTTGGCTGTGCCGGTGAAGTCACACAGGCACAGATACATACAAATATGGCATGTGCACGTGTTTTAAACAGAGATAAGAAAGAGCATGAGGCCACGCACAGGGTCATGAAATACTCACTGTCATTTTGTTATTGCCAGAACTCCCTCACGGAGAAGGGTTTTAGGGAGAATGAGACATTGAGCGGCAGATTCATTACATTAACTACTTGTGAGCTGATCAGGTTATGAGAAGAATAACTCTGAGGAGCAAAACAGTGGCTTTCTATTTTCAGTTTTTATTGATTGGCCTGGAAGCCATTGCTTACTCTTCCATATGGTAATGGAAATAGACCTAGATAAGTCTATTCTTACCTTTGAAAACATCTTAGGTCATATGTGTGAAGGGCCATTTTCATTTCAGTATGCCATTTATAAAGTTTTTCACCAGGAAGTATTTTGAAGGATGAGGTGTCTTACCCTTTCAGATATTTCTTACTCTGGTGAGGCTTTATATGCTTAAGAACACATGTGTTCGTTCCTACTGGGATTTCTCTAGTAGATTTGTCCAATAAGATAAACTGTACCTCAGGGGTCTACAAGTTAGTGAGTTTCTCAAATGCCTGTATTATTTACAGGTCATGGTTGTGACACTAAAATAATAGGGCCTAGCAAGTGACCGTTTAGAACACATGATTCACTAATAACAGCTTAATTGTTAACTGCCTTGGTATCTTACACTGGAAATGGATTAGGTTTTCCAGATGTCTGGAAATGATTTGGCAGTGGGATTTCATTTCAAAACCTGGGATGAAAGGGTACAGAAAATTTCTAAAAGACACTTTTTAGGAGCTTTCATAATGTTTGAGCTCAGAGAAACTCTAGAGAGCATCTAGTTCAGTTCCATTAATTTAGTTTATTCCCCCCTGCCCCTCAAAATACAGAGAATAGGCCATTCATTTGTCACATAGGAGATTCAGAGAGTTTGGATGTCTCGTCCAAGGCCATTAAGCTAGTTTGTGGCATAGCCAAGTAAAATGTGGATTATTTTGCTGTGATTGGATATTTTGTCAAGATGCCTACATCTCTTGTTACTCATATCACTCATTTACACATTTATAGTGTATACAAAACTTCAGAGACAAATATTTCTCTGTTCTTTCTTTGATATCTCAAGGATTATGAGGATTTAAGGTGAGAGTCAAATTTTAAATCACGCATACTCTTACTTATGCTTTAGAAATTTAATAATAGCAATATCAGCCAGAATCCAAATGCTTTCGATTACAAAGTATTTGTCTTGGCGTAAAGTGAAGCAGTTGTGTGCCTTGGTAATATTTTAAAATGCATGTTAGCAATGTGCCTACCTTATCATACTATTTACTACCTGACTGCCTAGAGTGTGAGTCCTTAAAATGTGTCAATGAAGGAGAAGAGGTTTGGATTGGATCACATCTGCTCTATTATTGCAGGGCGGCAGAGAACATGAATATACATTTCTTTAAAAAAGAACTTTGCCTCCGCCAGGAAGGAGGTCTGTAAACAGGTCCCTATTTGACTAGGTCCTTTAAGTATTAAATGTGAATGAAATAATATCTAACAGAGAGCCATTCTAGCTTTTAGCAGTTTTATTGGGGGGGGTGGATAATAATACAACCAAAGAAGAGTACATTTACTTAAGGAATCTATTCATTTTTAAAATTAACGTATTTCAGGTGATAATTTTTAAATGATTTCTCATTGACTGAAACGACCTGACCCTGCTGGGCAGCTGATCTGTCCCACTTTTCTGCTTCTACAGCCCCGAATTATTTTTGCACTTAATAGATTGTACTTTAACTATCGGTTTTTCACATGGCTCTCTCCCTAACTAGAGTGTGGATGCCTCAAAGGGTGGATCCTCCTACTTAGTCATCTTTGTACCCTGAGTATCTGGAGAATGGTAGGAATTCAATGAGTGTTTAAGAGTAAATGAACTGCATCAAATAGAAATAGTTACCAAAAAAAAAAAAAATGTTAATATTATGGCCATTATCTGCTTATTTTTTTCAAATGACTTAATGTGTGGTTTTATTTCATATTACACAAATATTAATCAAGCAGCCAGTAGTCAGATGCCAAGCACTCTAAGACAAATTCTCTTGAAGACAGTTTCTCAGATTTTTAGTGTATCTAAGACTTGACTGCACAGTTTGTAAAAAAATGCAGATTTTTCAGGCTAAACTCCAGATTTTAATTTAGTAGGATTGAGATGGAGTCTAGGAATCTGCAAATTACTGACCAACTCAGTGACCCTGACAGGAGACAAAGAGATCACTGTGGAGTTAGGCATACCCTTATTTCTTATTTGAACTGGATAAATGGATGATGGGTACAACAGAATGAACATTATTAGACAATCCAAGTAGAGGCAAGAACAAGCCAAGATGTTTTGGCCTAGCTTAAGAGGTTCAGATTATTTTAAATTTATGGCCACATACTATCCCAGCCACTAAGCAACCAAACATTCCAGGCTAAGTTATTTTAATGAATTAGAATTGCTACATAATGTTACTGATATTGACAAAAGATCATCATACTTACTCAGTTGGTGAACTAAGTGGTCTCTACTGTGTCCCTAGTATGCATACGACCAGGGTTAGTAGCATAAATCAGTTCAGCTGTTGCTGTCATGAAAGATGTTTTGGGGTGATGAGGTACTCATTTGGTATACTTCAGGGATGCTTTATTGCCAGGCTAGGAGCATAAAGGGCAACTTCATTTCACCAGTTGTGGAGACATTTTTAATTTAGGGAAACAGTCCTGGGGAAAGATACAGATAAGAGATAGAGATAAGAAAGAGCCTGAGGCCAAGGACAGGGTCATGCAATACTCACTGTCATTTTGTTATTGCCAGAACTCCCTCACAGAGAGGGGTTTTAGGGAGAATGAGACATTGAGCAACAGATTCATTACATTAACTACTTGTGAGCTGATCAGGTTATGAGAAGAATAACTCTGAGGAGCAAAACAGTGGCTTTCTATTTTCAGTTTTTATTGATTGGCCTGGAAGCCATTGCTTCCTATTCCATATGGTAATGGAAAGCGGACTTCCCCAATCATGAATAAAGTGTCGAGGCTGAGAAATGGGACCAGAGTTGCTGGGGCTAATAGACTTGATCCAGGATTATAGCCGATGTGGAAAATTAAGGCCATTTTAATACCATGTAACATATAAATTATGTTATCATGAAATATAAAGCTAGAGATGGGATTATAACCATTGTACCATGTTGATTAAAATGTCTGCTTTTAAATAAGTGTCATTTAATCAAAATATACTTCATAGCTGGTTCCTTATTTTGAATACCAATCACTCACGAAGAAGTTTGTAAAATGTCTTCTATATAGTACTTCTGTGCTGTTGGTAGCTACGTGGGGATCAGAAAATTGATAACTCTAATGTTTGGAAAAGACTAATGATTTCATTCCAATTACTAATTCTGAGCTTAAATAGTCACTACAACATAGTAGCTGGGCAGAAATGATAGATTCGCTATGGGAACTCATTCATGTAAAATGTTGTTGCAGATATTTCTTGCAAAAGTTTTATAGGTTGATCATATATTTTGTTGTGAGAAACCAGATTACCTTGCTAAATGAATCTGTCCAGGAAGTAAATCGGGCCCTGTTAGAACCATCAATAACTTACTGTTCACCTCACTGATGGGATAATTTTCTGAGCAGCCCTGTAGTTTTAAATAGCTTATCAGTTGCTTCTGGAAGCATTATGGGTTTACAGAGATTCCCTGATATGCTAGGAGACCCAAATATAATTGGAGTTGCAGAGTCTGATATGATTTTTAAACACCCTCCTCCCTCTGCTATTACGTATTTAAGCTTTAGGACACCCTACAGAATTGTTCATTTAGATATTAATTCAAACACTGGCCATGTCAAGGGAAATATTTTTAACCAATCATCTTTACGAATTATAATTTTCATCATTAAATTGCTGCTGGTACTAGGTTTTTGGTACACTATTTATCGCAAATGCTCTCATTCTAAACCAAACAGTTCTATTTTTGAAATTAAAATCTCTACTGTCAGTTGAGTTTGCCAGACTGACTCCTGAGTGCAGATTTTGATGGAGAGCCTGGAGCTTCTGAAGTCAGTGTCACTGGAGACAAACTACCTAATTCATAGTTCTGTTTATGGAATTTTTTTTATACCAACTTTCCAGGAGCTCGTGGCAGAAGTAGCGAAGTGGGAAAACATGGGCTTTTTCAGCCAAATGGTCTTGACTTTTAATCTTGGCCTTAATAGGACTCTTAGATGAGGGCGTCGGCCTCAGTTAAGTGAGGATGGCAGTGCTTACCTCGGAGGGGCTGGTAGAGGAGAGCCATGGCAATAGCCAGTGGTGGCAGTTCTTGCCTTTATTATTATTTTAGTAACTCTTTGTCATTTAAGATGAGCTCTAGGGGCGCCTGCGTGGCTCAGTCGTTAAGTGTCTGTTTTTGGCTCAGGTCATGATCCCAAGGTCCTGGGATGGAGCCCCGCATCAGGCTCCCTGCTCCGAGGCAAGCCTGCTTCTCCCTCTCCTGCTCCCCCTGCATGTGTTCCTTCTCTCTGTCTCTCTCTGTCAAATAAAAATAAATAAATAAATAAATAAATAAATAAATAAGATGAGCTCTAATTCCTGAATCACTCTCCCTTGCTGTTTTCCACATGGCGAATAGAATGGTTTCAAGGGCGAAGGAGGCATGCGGAGGAAGTCTCTATGGCTTCCACTCTACTTATTTTAGGAGTTGGCACTTGGTCCTTCTACTTATGTCTTGGGGATGTTTATTTCTCTTTCCTTCATCCTCTTTCCCACGGAAATAGAAGGAAGATGATGAGTGAGATGTGTGGGCATTAGCCCATCTGACCGGTAAGAAATTAGCAGAAGCAGACAGGTAGATATCTTTCTCAAGGGTGAGAGTTCCGGGGTAGCTTCATGGTCCTCGGGAATGCTGGCTTCTTTGGGCTCAGTGATCTTGTCTGCAGTGTTTCAGTCTTCTACATGGAGGAGCTGGGACTCTAGCCCCTGTTCTGCATGCTCTACCCCTGTCCGTTTTCCTACCTCTGTGCTCTCCATTCCTCAAGGAGCTTAGGGCAGATAAATGGCTGCCCGCCTTCTAGCCAGAGACTCCCCTCACATTCTCCTCCACACTCAGACCCTGTAAACTAATCCTGTTAGATGAGATAACCTGGAAACTTAAGGAATAAGATACAAATAAATTGAAGGTTTTCTTCTAAGCTCTAGAATGCAGACTCAGCAACCAACCCCAGTCTTTATCTTGACTTCTTTCTATGTCTCTGTGTCTTGCCCCACTTGTATTTACTCTCCTCAGTATTGTTTACATGAGAAGGCCTTGACGTTCTTGTTAAAACATGGGTTGTAGGGCCCGTTAGTGGGTCTGGGATGGGCATACTAATTTGCGACAAGTGCCCAGGTGATGCTGCCGCTGCCGATCCAAGGACCAACCGTACTTTGCAGACGAGCTGTGTGATCTCTAAATTTTAACTATAGTATGTAACGTATTTTGCATGAGAATCAATCTTTCTGATCATTACAGGTTTTTTCTATTCTAGACACCTAGGCCATCATGAGGAGCAAAGCCAGCTTGACATTGTCTTTTTCACTGCAGAGTCCTTGTAGAACTTTTTCATGGGTGGGGCAGTGAGAAGCTTTTGCATACCACAGACGGATGGCCATGCATGAAAGGGATAGATAGCTAGTTTGTTATGCATCCAGTGTGTGTTTATTGACAACCTAATATGTACCAGGCACTGGGCTAGCGATATTAAGTGCAAGTCCCAGTTTCTCTGTTTGTGCCACTTAGACTGTAAGTGATTAATAAAGATGTAAATAAATGAATAAGATCCATAATTTCAGCACTAACGTGTTGTGAAGGAAACCCACCAGGGTGCATTGATAGAGAAGAAGGAGTCTTCTCAGGAGATAAAGTAGGGCCTTACGAGAAGTTGGAGCCAGCCATGCAAGGAGAACATTCCTGTCAATGAACACAGCAGCCCAAGGTACACTTTGAAGACCTGAGAAAGTTCAGTGAGGCTGAAGAGCTGGAGGCAAGGGGCTAGGGCAGGGTGGCTCAGGGACATGTTGACCACTGAGTAGAGATCATCTCACAGAAGGCCTTATACACTCTAAGGGATTTAGGTTTTATTCCGTGAATTTAAATATGATTGCATCTGCTTTTAGAAAGAATTGCTCTGGTTGCTTTGTGGAGAAATACCGTTAGAAGGGGAGAGAGAAGACAGGAGCACCAGCTGAGTGAATGTTGCCTTCACTCAGGAGAGAGGTGGGCTGGTGAAGGGGATGATTCCAAGTATATTTGGGAGGTAGAATTAACTGGAGTGGAGTTGGGTGAAGGGAATTCTAAAAAAAACAGCAGGTTTCCTGCTTCAGTAACCAGCAGAAGACATTTCCTTAATGGGAAAGACTGAGGGATGAGTGAGTTGTTAAGAGAAAAGGCACTGCTCAGTTTGGGCATATTGAATTTGAAAAACCGGGGATCTATGAGTATAAATGTCAAACTGACCTTTGCAGATATGAGCATAGAACTGATAGGAAAGGTCAGGGCTGGGTATTCAGATGTGGGTGTTATCTTCCCAGAGACTGAACTAAAGCAGTGGGAATAAATGAAGTTACTTACAGAGAGGTGTGGAAACAAAGGAGGACTTTGGTTAGAGCCAAGCACACTCACCCATGTAGAGGCTGTGTAAAGGGAGACAACTCTTCAAGAGCTCTGGGAAGTCATGACCTAAGAAGTGAAGAATATCCAGGAAAAAGTGGTGTTTTAGAATCTAAGAAATAAGTGTTTCAAGAAGGGACAGTCCACCAGTTATCACTACTGCTGAATTAGGTTTTCCAGGTGTTAGTTGGGGACATATACAGGTGGTCCTAGGTTACTGGACAATTTTGGTGGTTTGCTGAGTAGAGAAATAGCAACAGAACACTAAATTTAGGCTCTCCTTCCACATCCTCTTACATCTGCATCAGCCCACTGGTAAAGTTGAAAGAGTGCTCACTAGAAACTGGCAGCATATATATATCCAACGTCTCCAGCGAGGTTCTTGGGAAGATCGCTTTATCTTTCGGGGCCCCAGTTTCTTTATTCCTAAATTGTGGTCAGTTCAGTGGGTTGGGACTGGGTTAGTTTGTAAGTTTCTTCCGCTCCAGTGATGGTGTGAAAGAGAACATTTTGAGCACCATACATTACAATACATACATTACAATACAGTTTGTATTCTTGAAACATTTTGATTTCGGGTGCAGTTATGTTGACTGAACCAAAGTCAGTCAGACTTCTCTGTGTAGCTGTGGTCTCAGTAATAGTTCACGAAGGGAGAAGCTCACAGGGGATGGACAGAGAGACCTGTAGATAAGGATTTTTATAATTTATAGGTAGTGAAACTTTGACTTTCTAGTAAATCATAGCAATAATTAGAAATAGTATTAAGATAAGTAGTTTTTGACTTATAAAAATTTATGATTAAAAATTCAAACCATCATTTGGTTTTATTTTACACAATACAGAAAATGCTTTTTTCCAGAGAATGTATTAATTGAATTACCCTTCTGTTGAACAATTATTTTTTCTTGAACTGTAATCTTAAAGAGAATTTTAAGACTCATCAAGCCATATACAGAATTTGGTTTCTTCTCACTTGAAATATTCTTTCAGCTTTTTATGATAGATAATCTGTGAGTAGATTTTGCAAAATGTGTTTCTTCTGAAAGGCAAAAGTTGAAATTATAGGAAAATGCTTAAAGCCTTTGCAGATTGGATTTCATTTTGGTAAAGTTCATCCTTAGTTGAGTATTAAATAGAGTAGTAAAAAAAAAAAAAAAAAAAAAAAAGGAACTCGCCCCTGTGCTGCCAAAGCTCAGAGTATAAAAACTTGGCTCGGTTAGAAATATGTAAGATTGAGAATAACCAATCATCTGAGGCACTTAATACTAACCTGTTTTTTATTACTATGCCTACCAAACAATGCATTTGGTTTTTTGTTTTGTTTTGTTTTTTTGAACTTATAGTTATTTCAGTTAAGCCTTAGGTAATTTGCTTCATAAATGAAACTTCAAATGAGATCTATTTATAGGATTTTTACCATTTAAAGGGTAGAAATTTATACTGACACATGTAATTTGGGTCACTTTTCTGTTATGAAGATAGAAAAATCTCCATCATTTTTAGCTATTTAGAAGTTTTAGGTGTTTGGGTGCCTGAGTGGCTCAGTTGGTTGAGCGACTGCCTTTGGCTCAGGTCATGATCCTGGAGTCCCGGGATCGAGTCCCACATCGGGCTCCCTGCTCAGCGGGGAGTCTGCTTCTCCCTCGGACCCTCCCCCCTCTCATGTTCTCTCTCTCTATCTCATTCTCTCTCTCAAATAAATAAATAAATCCTAAAAAAAAAAAAAGAAGTGTTAGGTGTTTTCAGAAAGAGAGTGAGGTAGAGTGTGAAGTTATTTATGTACTAGATGCACAACTTTTTTTTTCAGGTGAATGCAGAAGAGTTCATTTTTTCAAAAAGTATATGGGTTTCCTATAATAATGTTTGAATGTAGATAGTTTAGTTTATCCCTCTAGACTTGCTTAGTAATAAAATGTTTTTTAAAATTAGGATGATTTTTGTAGCTCCATATGTAATATTTATGTAATAATGTGAGCTCGACCAGTAAGTGACTTAGGCCAGGCTTATTTTCTTTTAGTCGAGAGAGCTTTTCAACAGAGTTGACGAATACTACGTAGCTATTAGCTTTATTAACATGTTATGTATAATTGCTGTTTATATTGCTAACTTTTCTTCTTTCAGCTTATTGAATAGGCCTCAAAAGTTTTGTATCCAGTATTTGAGTACTTTTGTTTTTCTCTTTTAAAAAGTCAGTATTAGGCACTACTGGTTACTACCAGCTGAAGCCTCACACAGCTGTGTGTTTAGCATTTAATCATGCTAAGAATTGCTAATTAGAACATCGAACTGGACAAAGCGTACCCAGTGGAGTTGATACAATACCATTTTTGTTTGAAAAACATAAATAAATAATCTTTGCACATTACTGGTTTCATTAATAAGCATTTGTGTCGAGTATGTAAAGCAGGCAATCTTTAACAAAATATTTTAACCTGCTAGGAATAATTTAGCAATATCATCCTTTCATCAAGATCCATAATCTCTCCAAAATATGGCCAGCCTTAGTAAAAACTGTCAAGTTTACATGCGGCCTTTCGATTTCTCTTTCTGTTCTTCACTTTCCTCTTTCTGCTCCCTTTCAGCAGTCGCCCCCCACAAGCCTGACTGCCCCCCCCCCTGCCCCCCAACACACAGAAACTTTCTTCTGCTCTCCTCCCCTGTGCTTTGTTTTTACGCCTAATCTGAACCCTGGCGCCAGGAACCCCTCTGTAACACCTCAGTCAACCTTACTGTGGCTCAGACTGCCTTATGTTTCAAAATCCCCGTCTCCTTTTCTTTTATTAAAACCACCGTGTTCCTAAATATCCGATTCGGTGAGCTGAAGCGAAGATCAGGTCTGAGAAATATGTTTAGTGCTGTGTTAATGGCCGATAGCAATTTAAAGTATTACCTTTCTAGGAGTAGTGAATATTTTATACTGAAATCGGAGGTCTAGTGACAGTAAGACATAAGTCAGAAGAATCAATACCAGTAGCGTTATTAGTCTGGTTAGTAGAAGACAGAGGCAAATGGGTCCAGAGGATGAGGAGCACGCTCTGGGTATCCTTCATATCAGTTCCTATTGCTCACTCATATGGGTGATTATGCTCTGAAGGGTTCAGACTGTTTCTAGGGAGGAGAAAATGCAGCATTTTTAGCTCTTCCAGCACTTGATCTCACAGTCATTGTGAGTTCAGAGGTAACAGGACTGTTACCAGGCCTGACATGGTGCTCGTACAAGGCATGCTCAACCCTCTTGTAGACTGGACTTTCGCTTTTCTGGTTTGGGGATTAAATAGGCCAGACAAGTAATAATGCTACATTGAGAAGCTAAGGTGTGCAGAAAATATTTAAATACATTTTGAATGTTTAAATGGCACAGGTTTTGTTGAAAATATTTCCTCATTGAGAAATACGCGTTTGGGGAAGTACTGAGGTCGTGATCCTCTGAAATTCAACAAGGGCACATTTCCAGCAGTGTCGTTGTTGTTAGTAACCTTCGTAGACTTTGTAGACGACCTTTGCTCCTCTGACTCATGTGAGCACACCCATGTCCCTGCATAGCACAGGTGTCCTGGGATTCCAGAGACTGGAGTGTGAGTCCCATGTGTCTGCCCCTTACTAGCTTTGTCATCACGAGGCCTGCCCACAAGAATTGCTCAGGTGCAGTTTTCTTATTTATAAAAGGAGAAGATTTTTGTCTATATCAAAAATGTTCACTAAAGATCAGTTTAAATAATATTTGTAGGGATCTATAAATTATAGAGCATGATATAAAATAGAGGCTTATGTATTATGTGGGAACTACACATTATGAATTTTAAAAGATGCATCATTTACCTAAGATGCGTTGCATTTTTAAGAGAACATTTAGTGGAGATCTGAGTTTGGGTGCCATTTCTTCTGCTAACTCCAATTACAAACAGGCTTTTTTTCTGGCAGTCTCATTTATCTGGATGACAACCAAGAGCTGAAAAAGCAAGTCAAAAGGACATTTGAGAAGCCAAAATAAATGCCCAGATGTCTAGGAACTAAAGTTTGTTATACCTGACTAACGGTTGATATATACCTTTAGGTCTTCTCCACCCCGAGTTCATTTCTCTCTCATTTATGTCCAGTTTCTCTCTCCATTATGTCTATTATGAAACAGCTTGGGTAAAGGTCACCCAGTGTTCTGGCAGAGCTGGTGGCTACCCAACGTGAGGCCAGGCCCCAGGACCCCTCTCCTCTTGGGCCACTTTTTCTTTTTTTAAATAAAATTAAATTAATTCACTCTACAAAATAATTTCTTTGCTTTGCAAAGTAACTTCAGAATATTGGTAAATAACAAGCTCTGCTCCCACATCTAAAATATACTTTTTAAAAAAGTAATCTCTGCACCCAATGTGGGGCTGGAACTCACCACCCCAAGATCCAGAGTAGTGCCTTTTACCAGCAGAAGCAGTCAGGCACCCCTAGATTTATTTTTAATTCATGCTTTCAGGAAAAGTAACTTTGGAAAGCTTAATACTCGCTTTTAAATGACAAATGTATAAATGACACAAAATCACACTATTTGAGAATGTGTGGAATATTTTGGAATATTTTGACCCAATTTCCTTATTTTACGAAATCGGGGACTAAAGTTCATCTTCTGAAGATCTTGAGAGACAAGAAACCAAGATGAAGAGTTGCCCGGGGGCGCCTGGCTGTCTCAGTCATGTGACTCTTGATGTCTTTGGGTCATGGGTTCGAGCCCCATATTGGGTGTAGAGATTGCTAAAAAATAAAAAGAAAGAAACACCTCGGATATTTTATTCTCAAGCCCATTGGAGATTAAAAGAGCAAATAAATTTTTGAGATAAGCGTGCTGAAAACTGAAAAGTGACAACTTAATAACTTGACAGAAAAAGGAGACCCTTCCACAATAACCGTAGGAAGAGTATAGCATAGCCCTCTGGGGCCATTTAGTGTTATAAGATGCTGAGGCTGTCTCTCTGTTACAGTGACACAAAATATAATTGGGTCCATGTGTTATATATTCTTGGTGTAATCAAGGACAGACATGCATAGCACCTTTTATAAGTACTGTCACTAACAATAGGCCTTAGCTATCATGTAAACCGCAAATGATGCAGTTCACAACAGGCTTCAGATAATTGTGTTTGTACTTAGGTTAAGGGATTCAGAAATACCTCATGGAGATAAGCCCAGTTAATTCATTTGCAAAATGAAGAGTGTGGGCTAAAATAACCTTTAGAGTTACAGGCCAAAATATGTAACCTCATATATCCCTTCTATCAGATCAATATTATTATGTTTTAAAACTCTGCCAGATTTCTTACAACCAATTTTCCAATCGAATACAAACAGTATAGATTTAGAATGACATGTGGTACTTGCTTTATTCACTTAAAAACATCAAAAATGCTTTTATCATTAATATAAGACTTAGAAACTTTTAGGTCATTTATTTGTTTATTTAGCAAATATGTGTTGGGCACTTTTCCTAAATCCAGACACTGCATTAGCTCCTGGGAACACAGGATTTAGCAAAATGGTCTTGTGTCCTCAAGGAACTTAAATCTGGTAGGAAAACAGATACTAAACTTCTAATCACATTAAATAACATTTGGAAGTGCTATGGAAATGACAGGCACCTGGAAAGTTCGGCATTAGAACCTAGGGATAAGGAATGGGGTCCACTAAGAGCTTTTCCTCCAAGGGTCCTAAGAATGTCCCACTGTAGTTTTTCTGGATCTGTGCTATGAAAATGCTTCCTGGGTAAGACCAGTGCATTACAGCAAGACCCTTTGGGGCAGCCAGGACTAAAACTCCTTGAAAGGAATAGTAAGGAAAACCCAGACTAGGCAGATTTTGAGGGGCAGTCACCTGTTTTTCTTTCCCCACTTGCACCTCCATCTCTCTTTTCCTGTCTTTTGTGGTCATTTCCATAATTTATTGACGGTCACCATGTATGAGGCAGTATGCATTCTCCCATTTTAAAACTCATCTCTTTTGACAGGGAGCAAGAACCGTAACCTAACCCTAACCCTAACCCCAACCACTGAGGCTAACATTTTAGATCATTCTGATTTTTGGTTCATGCTAAATGTTCTCTACTTACTGGAAAGTTATTCCCTCCCACAAGCTGCTTGTTTGAGTAATGAATTCTCTTTTCCATTTTGCAATTTCACCCAGTTTTAAAGGTTGTCTGTCATCAGTGCATCATCCATGCTCAGGTTCAACGGTCATTCTTAGATAGCTCTTAAACTGCAGAAGAGTTTTCTAGCTTCCATCCGATGTGCACTGAGGATTTCTAGGTCTCTCTGATCTTTTCTAGTCTGATGAGCATCTCAGCTGAGAACATTTTTTCATCCTTATAAAAGAAAATGCCCAGTCCTTTTCATACCTGTATCTTTGATTCATTCATTCATTCACTTATTGAGCAATGTCTGTTGAGTGCCTACCATGTGCGAGGTACTCCATTAGGTGCTGCAAATGCAGAATAAAACCTCATAGTCCCTAAAACTCCAAAGGATCTTACATGCAATCTGTGAAGTTTTATAGCCCGCTGGGCGTCTAGTATGGTTCCAACTGCAGAAGAAAACCCCAGGTGGAAATGAAGGATAGTAATCTCTGGAGCTCTGCCACCCTCTTTATCAGACTCCCTTCACTCATTTCATCCATCCATCAGTTCTTTCACCAAATATTTATTGAGGTTAGGTGTTATTCTAAGTGCCATGGCCAAATAGTATATTAACCATGCCCTCCATTCAAGGAACTAGAAGAGCTCGCCACCCCAAAATCTGATGTTGGGGGCATTCTGTTGTCCCTGGCTCTTTTGTTTAACAAGGACTTTCATAGCCCCATTATGCCTAGACACCCAGTTGAGACCAAGAGTCAGAATGAGATCTCGTGCTCAGAAAGTGGTGCCGGGAAAGGCAGCCTTGCTGGTCTGTAGGTAATTTGGAATGATGAATCTGCGCCCTGTGATCTTTCCCATTTCTTTGTTTACGGTTCCTTGACTTTCACTTTCAGAAGCCATCTTTGTTGGAACTGACCTACGGAGGCCTCCTGGTACCGACTGGGCACAGACTTTAACACAAGGCAAACTCGTGTTTTAATTGTGATTTCACTATTACTAGTTTTAGGTTATCGGGCAAGTTACTTAATTTCTCTCAACTTCAACTTCTTTATCCATGCAGTAAGAAAAATAATTTGGTTGTCAAAATACACAAGGTAAATTGTAAGTACCTGACACATGTAGACTTAGTTTCCCTTGGTTGCCTAGTGTTGTCTCCCAGAAATGGTTGGTGGGAGGAAAACTGGATCACAGGTAAACATTGAACTGGAATGGAGATAATGGATGCTTTATTGGAGGCATAAAACACAAAGTGTTGACTTAACTTTTGTGTGACCTTTCGTGCATTTTCCCTTTCACTATTATCATCTCAAAGATTGATAATTTTCATGTAAAGAGACATTAGAAGAGAAAAATTCCTAAGAATTTTTCTTAGAAGAGAAATATTCCTCAGGTTCCCCCTTGTGTAATATTTTTCAAGAATAAAGTTATAGTTGTTTGCTCCAGTAGATATTAGCTGCCATCCAAAGTAAATAGAATATATATTTTTTAAGATTTTATTTATTTATTTGACAGAGACAGCGAGAGAGGGAACATAAGCAGGGGGAGTGGGAGAGGGAGAAGCAGGCTTCCCGCTGAGCAGGAAGCCTGAATGCGGGGCTTGATCCCAGGACCCTGGGATCGTGACCTGAGCTGAAGGCAGACGCTTAACGACTGAGCCACCCCGGCACCCTAAATAGAATATTTTTAAAAATAGTGTTAAAGTAAAACAAATGTATGGGTCATGTATTGCTAGATTTTTTTTTAAGTAATCTCTAGCCCCAACATGGGGATCAAGCTCATGACTCTTGAGATCAAGAGTCACATGCTCCATGGCCTGAGCCAGACAGGGACGCCTGCATTGCTGGATTTCCAATTCAAAGACCTATCCTAGAAAAAATCACCAAAAGGATAGTCTCACCTTAAAAGTGAAGGCTTGCTTTTTGTGACACTTTATTTATTGTTGTCAATCTTAGAGTAATTTCTGTGGGGAAATTCTGCTAAGCTTTTGATGTTCAAAAACCTGACAGGCAAAATCCAAATTTAATACCAAAAATTAATAGCAAAAATTAATAGCCTTTCGAAAGGCTAAGGATGAAGTTTGAATTAATAATTTGTAATGAATCTTTGTCAGCTGATACTCAATTGCTCACAAAGAACCACACAAGGTCTACTGTTGGTGGAATTGCTGTCTTCATAGATAATAATGTTATCTTAAAATACAGTGTCATTATGGGCGCCTGGGTGGCTCAGTCGTTAAGCGTCTACCTTCGGCTCAGGTCATGATCCCAGGGTCCTGGGATCGAGTACCACATCGGGCTCTCTGCTCAGCAAGGAACCTGCTTCTCCCACTCCCTCTGCTTCTCCCCCTGCTTGTGCTCTCTCTCTCTCTCTGTCAAATAAATAAATAAAATCTTTTAAAAAAATACAGTGTCATTATTATTAATTTATTCCTTCTCATTCCTCCAACCATCTAAGAGATCTGTCCCTCTTTGCTCAATCTCACTTTGTTTTTATTTCCACAAACAAAGCAATACTTGGATTGGATTGTATCAAATTTTGGTCTGGTGACTGTCCTATATGACATAATCCTAGGTTCTAATTCATGCAAGTGGTGAGAAAGTTATTTTAGTCATTTCTAAAATAATAGGTCTATAAATTTTTCATAGTATAATGTTAATTAGAAAGAAAAGAAAAAAAGAATGTTTGGTGTCTACAAATTTTGATGGTTGCTAGACAGAGGCTTGTTCATACACATTTTTTTTTTGTTGTTCATACACATTTATATGAGGGGTTATGATGAGATAAGACCCAAGTATATTGATAGTATTTACTGATTCATAAAATAAGGGATTAACCATTTAAGTAAATTGATAGAAAACTGAGAGAGAAGGGCAGAGAAAAAAATTAAGTTATTTAAAGGACTTAATTTTTTTAGAGCTGCTTTATAGTCACTGCAAAATTGAGTAGAAGGTACAGAGATTTCCCATACATGCCCTGCCCCTACCCATGTATAGCCTCTCCCCCTGTCAACGTCCCCCACCAGAATAGTATGTTTGTTACAATTGATGAACCTACATTGATGCATTATAATTACACAGAGTCCATAATTTATAGCACAGTTCATTCTTGGTGTTGCATGGTCTTTGGGTTTGGACAAGTGTATAATGATATGTATTCATCATGATAGTGTCATGCAGAGTAGTTTCACTGCCCTAAAAATTCTCTGTGCTCCACCCATTCGTCCCTCCTCACCCAATCTCTGGCAATCACTGAGCTTTTTGACTGTCTGTAGTTTTGTCTTTTCCAGAATATCACATAGTTGGAATCATATTGTATGTAGCCTTTTCAGATTGATGTCTTTGACTTAGTATTATGCATTTAAAGTTTAAGGAGTGTGCTTGCTGGATCGTATGCTAAGAATATATTTAGTTTTTATAAGAAACCATGAGGTTGTTTGAGTGCCTGTACCATTTTGCTCTCCCACCAGCATTGAATATGAGTTCCCATTGCTCCACATCCTTGCCAACATTTGGTGGTGTCATTGTTCCAGATTTTGGCCCTTCTGGTAGGTGTATAGTTGTACCTCCTTGTTATTTTAATTTACGTTTCCCTGATGACATATGATGTGGAATATTTTTTCATATGCTTATTTGTCATCTGTATATCTTCCATGGTGAGGTGTTGGGTCAGGTCTTTGGCTCATTTTTAAATCAGGATATTTGTTTTCTTATTGTTGAGTTTTAAGAGTTCTTTGAATATGTTGGATAACAGTCCTTTATCCTGTGTGTCTTCTGCAAATATTTTCTCCTACACTATGGCTTGTCTTTTCATTCTCTTGAAATTATCTTTCACAGAACAGAAGTTTTAATTTTTTTTTTTTTTTTTTTTATTTATTTATTTGAGAGAGAGAGAATGAGAGATAGAGAGCACGAGAGGGAAGAGGGTCAGAGGGAGAAGCAGGCTTCCTGCTGAGCAGGGAGCCCGATGTGGGACTCGATCCCGGGACTCCAGGATCATGACCTGAGCCGAAGGCAGTCGCTTAACCAACTGAGCCACCCAGGCGCCCCCAGAAGTTTTAATTTTAATTAGGTTCAGTTAATCCATTCTTCCTTCTATGGATTGTGTCATTGTCATCATATCTAAAAAGTCATCACCATACCCAAAGTCTTCTAGGTTTTCTCCTATATTATCTTCTAGAAGTTTAGTAGCTTTCTGTTTTATGTTTAGATCTGTGGTCCCCATTTTGAGTTAATTTTTGTGAATGAATGCTGTAATTCTGTGTCTAGATTAATTTTTTTTGCATGTGGATGTCCAGCTGGTCCATTTGTTCAAAAGACCGTCTTTGCTCCATTGTATTGCCTTTGCTCCGTTGTCGAGAATTAATTGACTGTATCTGGGTCTATTTGGGGGCTCTCTTTTCTGTTCCATTGACCTGTTTGTCTGTTCTTTTGTCATTACCACACTGTCTTGATTACTATAGCTTTATAGTAGGTTTTGAAGTCAGGTAGCATCCTCCAACTTTTTTCTTCTCCTTGTATATTACGTTGGATATTCTGAGTCTTTTGACGTGCCATATAAACTTTAAAATCATTTGTTGATATCTGCAAGATACCTTGCTGGGATTTTGATTGGGATTGCATTGAATCTATAGATAAAGTTGGGAAGAACTGATAGCTTGACAATTTTGATTCTTCTTGCCCATGAACATGGAATATCTCTTTATTTATTTAGTATTTCTTTGATTTTTTTCATCTAGAGTTGTGTAGTTGTCCTCACAAAGGTCTTGCACATATTTTATTAGGCTTATACCTAAGCACTTCGTTTTTGGGGTTACTAATTTAAATGATACTGTGTTTTTAATTTCAAATTCCACTTGTTCATTGCTGGTATCTAGGAAAGTGATAAACTTTTGTGTATTAACCTTATATCCTAAAACCTTGATATAATCACTTGTTAGTTCTAGGAGTTATTTTGTTGGTCATTTTGGATTTCCAGCAGAGATGATTATGTCATCTATGAACAAAGACAGTTTTTTTTAATAATTTTTTTAAGATTTTGTTTATTTATTTGATAGAGAGCAGGAGAGCACAAGCAGGGGGAGCCACAGGCAGAGGGAGAGGGAGAAGTGGGCTCCCTGCTGAGCAGGGACACCCCCCTCCTGCCCCCGGATTGACCTGGGCCGAAGGCAGGTGCTTAACGGACTGAGCCACCCAGGTGCCCCACAAAGACAGTTTTATTTCTTCCTTTCAAATCTGTATATTTTTTAATTTCTTTCTTTCTTTCTTTCTTTTTTTTTTCTTGGCCTTATTGCATTAGCTAAGACTTGCAGTATGGTGTTGGAAAAGAATAGTGAGAGGCGACGTCCTTGCCTTGTACCTGATGTAAGTTGGAAAGCTTCTAGTTTCTCACCATTATGTATGAGATTAGCTGGAGGTTATTAATTTGAGGAAATACCTCTCTATTCCTAGTTTACTAGGAGTTTTTAATCATGAACGTGCGTTAGACTTTGTCAGATATTTTTTCTGCATCTATGATGTGATCACGTGATTTTTCTATTTTAGCTTATTGATGTGATAGATTATAATAATGTATTTTTGCACATTAAACCAGCCTCACATGCCTGGGATTTTATTAGCTCTTTTGAACCTAAAACAGATGCAGTTAAACTTGAAGGAATTATAGGGTCTAAATTTCTCCATTGCTTGACTTGGTCTTCTCATCTTCATTTGCAATTTGATAGAAAAACAAAAATTTACAATCATTATATTTCCCATTCACCTGTGTACTGAAAGATATTGCAACACAACTGATAATTTAAAAACTGAATTTGAAATGTTATAATGAGAGGAAATTTCATAGTTTTTAAGTATATGGAAATTCTTATTAAGGAAAAATAAACATCAATAAGAGGAGGAAATGGGCTCATTATGCTTTGTAACGTAGTGGCTCTGGGAGTAGGTGCTCTTTACAAGTTGAGTAATAGTCTCTTGCTAAAGTTGTTAACATGGCCCTCACATATTTAATAGAAATGTAATGTCAGATGCAGCAATGACTGGCAAAAGATAATGAGGTTTTTCAACGTGCATTAGCCTTGGTGAAGTTTGTTTGTTTCAGCCGTTTATATCTTTGAAATATTAGCACTTTGAGCCTGCTGTTTTCTCATCTATATACGGGAAAAACATAGTGATGTTTTGCTGTCTAAATAGGACAGTAGAGTGAATAAAGCACATTATTTAATGCCAGGACCAGCATATTCTAGATGCTCAGTAATCAGTAGCTGTTAATTTATAGCAGGATGAACATTATGTTACAATTGTTTTAGTTGGAATTTTATTGGTATGTTCTTTGCAGTATGAGATTCTTTAGCTATTCTTCTTACCAACTTGTGAGGCTCTGACTATTTTGCTTCCCGAATTCCACTGCTATATTTTCACTTGAATGAGCAGCTGTGTAATAAATCTTCCAGCATAGACAGCTGGATAAACTAGCACTCAACAATTCAGTAAATAAAACTTCATTTTATTTATTTCACCTTTCTCTTTCATAGCTATTTTAGTTTGTAAGCAATGGGATAAAAGTTCGCTGTTTGACTTTAGGTTGGTTTATGAGAAAAATGTATTTATTAAAAAAGATGTTGTTTTAAAAGCCCATGAAAGGATAAGTCATAGAAAAATTAATAGGGTTTGAAGACACTCTCCTCTTGCATTTAGAGAATTTTTTTTTATGCAGAATATGGTGCTTTTCTTTTGTGAATTATTATCTATAAGCCCCTGAGATGTGTGACGTCTGATTAGTATCATACTTCAATCAGAACAAAACTAGAAACAGCTGTCCCTTTAAAGGATTCTTTTTCTCCAAAATGGGAAATCACCCTTGGGGGTTTTGAAAGAAAAACAAAAAAACCTTTTTGGTTCTTGTTATTTTAATGGTGTTTTAGTTTGTATAATTTTGGCTTAAGGTTCATGGTAAAAACTGTGGAAAGGCAGGGCCCAGTACTTAAGATGCACGGTCACACTCTCTCTGATCGTTTTATTTATATTAAGTTCTAAAAACAATGTCTGGATGCAAGATAATGGCAGTGACCTCCAAATGCAGCTCTTAGGTGATTAGGCCCTCCTGTTCAGAGAGAAATACTGTCAACATAAATTGAAAAATATTTTTTAAAAGATTTATTTATTTATTTATTTGTCAGAGAGAGAGAGAGAGAGAGAGAGAAGGAGAACGAGAGAGCACAAACAGGGGAAGTGGCAGGCAGAGGCCGAGGGAGAAGCAGGCTTCCCACTGAGTAAGGTGCCCGATTCTGGACTTGATCGCAGGGTCCTGGGATCATGACCTGAGTCAAAGGCAGATGCCCAACTGACTGAGCCACCCAGGTGTCCCAAATTTATTAGTTCCATAGTATTGGCGAATGATAAAGCACCTGAGTAAGCCTCTTGAATTACATTTGGGACAATTAGGAAAATCTTGGAAAAAAAAGTAGTGCTAAGCCCTATGGTATCAGGGAGTAGTTCGTGTGTTTTGTGGTATTCCATTTGGTGCTGATGAAAAGGCACTCAGGGGCTTAGAAAAAATGTTACTGTATTTTCCTGTATGAGTCAATAATACTTGGCCTTTAAATAGCTTCTTCAAAGCAGTATTTTAGAGTCAGGTACTCTTTCACAAACCAAAAAATAAATCACCCAAGCTTTATTTTTTTTTCTGATAGTGCTGAGCTCATTATTTGGCATAGTAGGTACTCAGTGAATCTCCTTTGGATGCATGAATGCATTTATAATTTTTATGTTAGTTTCTCAGATGGAAACTCAGCCTTCAAGCATAATACATAGCAGAGTTATAGAAAGGGATTCTTTTTGGCGAATTTAGGTACTGAAAACTCTTGGAAGCCGTGGCACATCAAAAATGAAATACATCTTTCTTAAACTCCTTCAATGTTTCTTTCTTTCTGGCTTCAGCAAATACTGGTGGTTCTTTCTTGGAAATGATTCTGTCCCTTTCTGTTCCATTCTATGTCTACTCCCATTTTTTGCAAATTTTAATGACCTCACATGTGGACAATTACAGAGCGTGCTGACCTCCTTCCCCGGTTTCCCCTGGCGGGCACGGTGCCCTTTTCCCTGACGCTAATCTTCCCTAAAAACAATGACGGATTAATCTTCAAGTACTACAGCACTGTGGTTATTTCTCTCATGACAAATTCTCTCATTCCCTTACATAAATGATCAAGTTCAAAAACCTAAGTCTAGTAGTCAGGCCTACCTGCTTGCTTGTATCTTTCTTTCTTTCTTTCTTTTTTTTTTTTTGCTTGTATCTTTCTAATGCTTGCATTTGACTCACAACTGATCTGCTCCCCGTTTTTAACATCGCTCCATTTGAAAGGCTTCCTGGATCCTTTTTTTGAATTCTGTAATCGATTTCAGCACATCACATTAAATTGTAATTCTCTCCTCTCCCCCATTGAACTGTGAGCCTCTTGTGGTAGGCACCTTATTTCATCTCTTATGTATCCCTGGACTTGTAATATTGTAGGCCTTCTATAAATATGCACGGAGTCAATGAGTTCATGCAACTTATAATTTGTGGTCTATACATTTTTAAGTCTTTAACCTGCCTAAAATGTCTTATCCTTGCTTTATTAAAATCCTTTATCTCCTTTCTTTTGTTCAGTTAAAGTCTATTGAGTGCTGAGTATCTGCAAGACATGGTACTGGGTGCTTAGTATGAAGTGCTGAATATACTTCTCTGCGGGTTCCGTCCATAGCTGACGATGGTGTGCCCGCCTCTTACGTCATCATTCCAATGCACTGCTTAACTGGGAATCATCACATTGCTAGTTATTCATTCAGGTCTTTATGTATTAATGTTCCTAACCTGGTTATTAGCTCATTAAAGTCATGTTCAGTTTCTGTTATAATTAAACATGTATAAAACACCCACTACATACTCTGCACAGAGACAGAGGGATCCCAAACCATCTTCAAGATTGAAAATAAAGAAACTTTGTGGGAGGAATTCAAACTGTATTGACAGAGGAGAAAATTTAATGAGCAAATAAATTAACAAGTCTAGAAATTGGTCAAAAATTGTTAGGAAAGTCATTGTAGAATTTCTTGAATGAGAGTAAGCATTCAAAGGTCCTTGAAAATTATATGAGTGGATGTCGTTTGGTGCAGACTTACCATGAGGAGGCGTGGGGTTGAGTGCTTCCCAGGCATCATTCCATTTTATATTCAGACTTGTTAATTGACGGAATTGTGGAAGACATGTTGTGAACACAAGCAGATGTTTTAACCTCTGCATAATACAGTGTTCTTGCTTATAGTTAAATGTATTTCAATTCAGTGTCTTTTGTTTGCCAGTTGGGGCGGTTTTCTACCCTGAAGACTCTAAAATTTAATGAATTCAGCCTTTCTTCTAAAGACCTTTGCCTATTCAGTACCTGGAGTATATAATGAAAGATTCCTTGTTTTGATTCCCTTTATTCATCTTCATTGTATAAGATGGAATGCCATTCCAGCATATTGAGCTTAGTCTGAGCATGTCAGTATGCGGTACCATTTGTGTGTGTTACTAATACTCAACAGTGTATGAGCAATGAAGAGTATGCACTTCTTGCTTGTGATGGGGAAGGAGGGCTGTGTCATGAACATGCTGAGTAGTATCATTTATATGTAATCTCAGACACAGAGATGGCCTATTTTTTATTTGTTATTTTCTTTTAGTCAAATCCAGAGTACTTGTTGTCTGATATTTAGGCTGTCTATAACAGGTTGGGAGAAAAACATTATTATTATTTTTTTAATGTTGCCCTATGATACAAGAATGAGATTTGAGTTTTATGTACTTTTCATCCAATTTTGTCATGAATCATAATTAAATAAGAATATATTTATGAGGAAGAAACAGTCGGCACATTTTTTTAAAATTCCATTAGCAGTGCTTCAGGTGGATTAATACCTATGCACTAAAGCAAAAAAAAAAAAAAAAAAAGGAGGAATTAAAGGAAATAAAACAATTAAATAAGAAAATAGGAAACAAAATATTTAGCAGTTGCAGAATTGGTTAAGATTTCTTTGTGCATGTCATTGTTTTTCTCTTCTTTCCAGTGCACTGCAAAGAGAAAGGTAAAATGTAGTCTTTGAGGATATATTATCTTTTCACTGAGCAAGTAAAAACAAAACTTTTTTATGAACTACTTGGATTAATACCCTCAATTTACATGACATGATCCTTCTGAGGAACTTAAAGTAATTTTTGCATTACCTCCTGTCAGTTAGTGTCTTGCTTCAGTTTCTTCAGCTATAAAATAAATTGGTAGGATAACACGAATTTTAGCTCGTCTTCAAACTCTATGATGCTGGGATGATGTTGGATTTTCAGGTACAGCCTCTGGTCCCTGAGGTACTAGATTGATAATATAGTATAGGTAGAGTATTCTAGTTTCAGAGCAACCCAAATGACCCAGACATTGGTGTTACATTCATACTTTGCCTTATGGTGCTTCTCAAACCTGCACGCTGCACAGTCACCTGTAAAGCAGCGTCCAGTCCACCATAAGTAATGGACATTTATTTGAATTCTTTGATTTTGCATTCTTCATGATTTCATCACTTAGGATTAGGAATGCGAATAACAGAAAACTACTAAGGAGCCATACACAAGGGTGGTTATTTTTGCGTCACATTAAGGAAGTACTGAGGTGGGCCGTCCCTGGTAGTATGGCGGTTGTGACAACCAGCAGGGATCCAGCCCGCTCTCCTACTGTCCTGGAATGCAGCTCTCATCCTCATGGTCAAGATGACTGCTGTGTTTCAGCCATTGGAAGGCCCACTCTGCTTACACGTCATGGTCCAGAACACTGGCTAGTCTCATGTTCATGCTCGGCTTCTTCAAAAGCTGAAAAATGTTCTTTACTTGGGTGGCAGTATGCTCAGCTAAAGGTTGGGAAGTGTTACTAAGGAAGTAGAGGAAGCAGATTTTGTGAGGCAACTAGCCAGTCTCTCCTACAGTGATACACCTTTATTTGTTTTATTATAAAAATGATTTAAATGCTATTTTTGGGTGAAAATTAACATTCCAGGGTAATGTATTCATTTTATGGCTTTATGGTGTGCGTTTCTGGTACACTTGGCTGTTTCCCCACCGGGACATACAGGTTTCCATGTGATTGTTTAAATTTCATAAGCATAATGGTATATGAGTTGTTAATTAAAAGCAGTGTTTTGGACCAGTGTTTTTTGTTTGTTTTTGTTTGTCTTTTGTTTTGTTTTATTTTTTAACTACATTGGATTGGAATGCAGAGATTTTTCCTGATTGCGCTCACAGGGAGATTCTGCATTTGCCCCGAGGACCTGATGTTAGGATCACTGAGTCCCCTCTTCCCAGGTGTTAAATTCTTTGCAGTGATGCCAGCCACTTTTTTAAAGTTGGAGTTGTATTCGTTCAGAATGACTGGCAATTGGCCAGGCCTGGAGCCTTTCTTACAATCTTACCTGTGTCTTGTCTTCCTGGAGCGTATTACTGTATTACAAATAGCACTTGTTGGGTAATTGCCCACATTCACATTCCTCTTCTGTATGAGCTATTTTTTTTTAAAGGTTCATAGGCTTTGAAGCAGTATATATACTACTACTCCATATGAATATATTAAAGTTAATTTGTCTATTTTTACTTTAAAATGATATACATGCATTCTTGAATTTTTATGAACTACTTAGTCCAGTATTGTGACTGTGGTTTCTAGTTCCATTAAAAAAATTTATTTCTTGATGATGTTTTTGATGCTTGGTTGTTGGTTTTTCATCTAATATTTTAAATGTTACTCAATTTGTCGGAATCATCTGCTAGGCAAGAGGAATCCAGGATGATCTCATAAACTCAGGAGTTTTTTTCATCTTTGAGTTCTCTGGCCTCAACTCTTTAACTGAACATGCTCATTTCTTTCTTTCCATAGAAATGATTTTTTCTTCTGTAAATGCGTAAGTTCTCTTTCTATTCTGCAACATCTTTCTTACTGCTTTTTTTCCGTTGAACATGCCCTTCCCTTTGCCCAAAAATTCTTTTTCACTCTACCATTTCCTGTCTCTACTATAAACTTGTCTACCTGAAACTCATCTCTTTAAAAACTCCTCACGTTATTGATCCTGACAGTGTTCCTTCTGTACTTTTGTTCTCAGTTTGCCCGGTCTTAGGACTCAGATTTTCAGAGCTAGGTGAGATACTTGAGATCTTTGCCAGCAAACATTTTCGTTATAACTGTTAGGGGGAGGGAGTGTTTTTTATCTAGTTTTCTTGTTTTTCATTCTAGTGGATGATTGTCATACAAATTTTCCTTTGGAGTCCTAGAGTAAAAATAAATACCATTTATCAAGAAAATATGTCAACAATTTGACTTAAAAAAGATTTGGCCAAGTCTTGATTCTTTCCATTTTTCCTCAATTGACAATATTTGAAGAATCTTCTTCTTAGAGTATTACTTAAGCTTTTTTCTCTTTTTTACAATATAAAATTCTCTCATGTTTTAATTTTATGTGAAATTCAAGACAGTTTTAAGATTTAAAACAAATACTGGTTGGTTTTCCATATATGCATCATTTTTGCTCGCATTCTTTTTGTTTTGTTTCGTTTTATTGCTCTCATTCTTACATGCTCTGGTAGGGGTTTCCTTCATGCCCCCTCTGCTACAAATATAGCTCAGTTTCATAAACTCTTTAAGTGCTTACTGTTAAACCTATATAAAGAAGTGGTTTTTTAGACACGTATAGCATGTCTGTTAGTCACTGGTGTCCAGGAATGGGAATAGAGAATGTGAATTTGTTGTCTCAGAGTTCCTTTTGAAACAGTGTTATTATGCATCACATCTAGGTACTTAAAACATCTTCCAAATGTCTTTTAAATTAATAAGTGATCCATGACAGGGGCACCTGGGTGGCTCAGTCGTTAAGCGTCTGCCTTCGGCTCAGGTCATGATCCCAGGGTCCTGGGATGGAGCCCCTCATCAGGCTCCCTGCTCCGCGGGAAGCCTGCTTCTCCCTCTCCTACTCCCCCTGCTTGTGTTCCCTCTCTCGCTCTCTCGCTCTGTTAAATAAATAAGTAAAATCTTTAAAAAAAAATATCCTAAATACCACGTATAACAATAACATTTTGTGAAAACGTACATGGATTTTGGAAAAAGATTTACAAATGAACCTTTGGAATAAATCCATTTATAAGTTGATGAATGTTTGCGTGGGTTTGACTTAGCAAAACAATAATGAAAATTTAATGTAAGCTATCAGATAGATAGGTATTCAATGGATGTTTGAGTGTACATGAGTTATGGTCAGTACAATGTTTTGGGTGCTTTGATATTCAAGGATTTATAGTCTGCTAAAGGAGACAACATATGTGTACAAATAATTTTATAACAAGCTCAAATACGAACGATTCCATAAGAGAGATATAAAGTACTATCAAAGGAGAGACATAAATAATACTTTTTTTTAAAGTTGGCAAGATCAAGGATTGCTGTAGAAGGTGGCATTTGACCTGACCTGGAAGGTCCTGTTCAATATGGATAGATGGAAGTACCATGATGAGGGGAACCAGAGTGAACAAAGTCATCAGTGTGGGCAGTGATGGGACAGGCTTTGAAAATGTAGAATGATCTAGTATGGTTCAGTGTAGAAAGTGAGAAACAGATTGGCCTTGGATTGCCCATGAAAATCTGAAGTTTTTTTTCACGGATGATGTTTAAAAAATGGAATTAAGAACTTGAGCACTGAGCGGAGAGTACTTGAATAAGACTTTTTTAATATACTGGTTTGGATTGGGCAGTCAACTTTTATGAGAGGGCTGAGGAATTAGGATAAAGAGAAGTTGGCAAGAAAGAAATTTTGGGCTGCTCATTCAAAGATAGACTTCTACTACAAACTTCTTTGGGACTGTAGTGGTTAATTGTATTAATGGAAGGAAGTTGTGAGATTGGTGAATTAGAAGACCAAAGGAATCCAAATTTGAGTTCCACAGAGTTGACTTGAGAGTGTGAATAATTTGATGGCATGCTCCTATAAAAGCAGTACCCAGAGAGGGACTGAGAGGCATGACAACCTCAAACAGCCTTATGATGTTTGTCCTTCATTTATACAGCCTTTGCTGGGACCAGCTAGGATTTTTATCTTTTTTTGATCTTCCTGTTCTCTCTCCAAGCAGTGGGTGAGATTTGTTTTGTAAATTGTCTTTATATAGGTTAGTACATGAAAGATTACACCGTCCAGCAGGCACTGTTACCATGGCTCTGCGTGTTTCAGGTCGAAATGCTTTCCCTGAGATGACACAACTACTCATGCCAGGATCAATGCACCATTGCCCAGGCCCTTCTGGGTCATTGGCTTGGTTGCATAGGAGGCATTGCACTTCCTGAATCGTTGTAGGAATAGATGATCTAAAAGGGGAGTGAGGTTGAGGGGCAAGGGGAGGTCAGTTCCTAGTTTCCCAGTCTGTATCATCACTCGCCCCAAGCAGCTACAGAAGTAAACCGAACACCTCTCCTGCCTTCTTCCTGTCCATGTACAGTATTCATGCTCAGCATGGAAAGACACTAGAGTTAATGGAGATGTCTATGAGGTCATAGGGTGTGATCTTACTGCATATTTGGTTTTTGTCTAGCTTCATACACATTTTTTTAGACATTTGGGAGAAACTGACTCAGCTGCACTCTGATGCTATTATTGACCTGGAAAGATCTAATTGAGTGATTTACCCTGGAAATGATATGAACCTGGCTGGTTTTAACCAATTTCTGCATTTACTGTTCTTCTCTTTATAGGTTTATAATCTAGAAACACCAAACACCAGTATTATTGTATCAGAAAAAGAGATTTTCTTTGATTTATAAAGGGATTCGTTAGTTGCCGAAGAACTTTTGGCATTTTATTTAATTGGAACTATTAATGTGTTTCTAATTGGTTTTGAAACCATTTGCATACAACTTTTAATTGCTGGTTGCCACACATTTCCATTGGGAATTCAACTCCGAAATTAAGAGAAAACGGAACTATCATTGACAGAAATTTAATGTGAATGTGTTGTTTGAAATTATTTATTAGGACAAAGGTGGCATTCATGTGCTGCCAATGGTGAAACCTGACCTGGACTGTGGACTTCTGGGTGGGAAGCCGCATCTTGCTCTTTTGTATTCTTGGCACCTAGTGCCTGGCACATAGAAATTGACCAATGAAAGTTTAACTGTTATTGAATTATTGAATAAATGAATATACCTGCAGATTAACTAAGGGCAGTGCACTCGGTCCTTGGTACTGTCAGTATATTTCAAAAGGGAACACGGCTAGAAGAATTCTTTTGGAAAAATACCAGGTGGATAGTACATTTTTCTCCATTGAAGTCTTGATGTGGACCATAGGTCCACGGCTCAGAATTAGGTTCTTTGGGCCTCAAGTTTATTTGTTACCTTATTTTCTTAGAAGAAGCAATTTAGATGGGTTTAAAATCACAAACTGGGCTTTCAGTGCCCATAGTTACTTCCTATTCTCTCAGCCTTTTCTGAGAAAAAAATTCTAGGACTTCCTATGGATCTCTTGGCCTTGTTTTTAAAATCCGTCTGTGACTTGAGAAAGTAACCAAGTAAAGATCCTTTGGGATGTTTCAGTTACTAGAGCTGTAAAAACAAACTCAGTGACATTTAAACAACCATTTTAAAAAAAAAGATTTTTTTTTTTTTTTTTTTTTTTATTTGACAAAGAGAGACACAGCGAGAGAGGGAACACAAGCAGGGGGAGTGGGAGAGGGAGAAGCAGGC